>NW_007726329.1:760496-774454 GCF_000696425.1 Galeopterus variegatus
TATATATATATATGTATTAGGATAAGATCCCGTGGGCAAGGGGAAAAAATTCAATTTCAAGGGAAAAGAGGAGCAGATGTTAAAGAGCTCGTTCATACCTTATTTTTTTGTTTTTATTTTAATTTTTTTTTGGTGGCTGGCCAATACAGGGATCTGGACCCTTGACCTTGGTGTTACAACACTGTGCATAGCTTTTTTTTCTAAAGGGATGATGGTTGGTATTAAATTACTAAAGTGTTTAGACTCAATAGCTAGATCTAATAGAGTCCTGTAAATGTTTATATGAAGGTACTTAAAAAACACTCATATTATCTTTTAATTCTATTTTTCCATGAACATTTTTTAAAAAATTTCTTTTTTCCTTTCTTTTTCATGAACTCTTTGAGGTACCCTCATAGAAAAATTCTAATATCTACAGTAGGCCAGAAATTACATCTTTTGCAATTGTTTAAACTTAGGTAAAAAATATGAGGGGTCTTCAGAAAGTTTATGGAAAGATTCATATTATCTTTCAATTGTATTTTTCGTTTTAGGCAGCTGGCCCATACAGGGATCTGAACCCATGACCTTGGTATTATGAGGCTGTGCTGTAACCAACTGAGCTAATTGGCCCCCAATTCTGTTTTTCCACAAACTTTTTGAAGTCCTCTCCTATTAGATGTCAAGTTAAAAATGTTGGGGAATGGGCCGGCCTGTGGCTCATTCGGGAGAGTGCGGTGCTGATAACACCAAGGCCACGGGTTCGGATCCCATATAGGGATGGCTGGTTTGCTCACTGGGTGAGCGTGGTGCTGACAACACCAAGTCAAGGGTTAAGATCCCCTTACCAGTCATCTTTAAAAAAAAAAAAGTTGGGGAATACTTAAAGTTTGCATAATTATTTTAGGAGCAGAAAGTCTAAAGAACACTGAGTTTTCTCACTTGTAAATGTTTCTGTTGGATTCAGGGTGGGAGGGGATGGTGGTTGCAGACAGGGGAGTGGTGTTTCTCAAAAGAGCTGAATCTCTCCAGGTGGATGTTTCTTTTCTTTCTTTCTTTCTTTTTTTTTTTTTTTTGGCAGCTGTCTGGTATGGGGATCAGAACCCTTGACCTTGGTGTTATCAACACCACGCTCTAACCAACTGATCTGGATCTCTCTGGTAGGTGTTTAATGGGCATTTCAAACTTAGCATGTCAGAAACTGATCTCCAGATTCCCCACACCCCCCCCCTTCATTTTCTCACTCTAGTTAATGGCAGTTCCAGCCTTCCTGTCACCTAAGCTGTTTGATTCTGCTCTTTCTCTTATGCTTTATATCCAGAAGTCAGCAAATCCTGTAGCTCAGCCTTCAGCATACATCTGGAATATTACCACCTGTCATCAGCCTCACTGGCATGCCAAGCTTATACCAGGGGCCGGCAGACTTTATCTGTGAAGGGCCAGATAGTAAGGGCAGGCCTTCCTTGTTTTATCATACCTTGCAGATATGCATCTTGGGCTTTGGGGGCCATACAGTCTCTGCAGGAGCTACTCAACTGTGCCCTTGTCAACCAGTGAGCACAGCCTGTACCAGTAAAACTTCGTTTATGGACGCTGAAATTTGAATTTCATATTATAATTTTCACTTGTCATGAAATAGGCTTCTTTTTATTTATTTTTTTCCAACCATGTAAAAATGTGAAAGCAATTCTTAGCCTGTACAAAAACAGGTGGTGGACCAGAGTGGGCCTGTGGGCTGCTGTTTGCTGACTCCCTAGTCTAAGCACACCATCCTCCTGGTGGAATTACTTACAGTTCCTCTAACTGGGCTCCTTGCTTCCACCTATTCCCCTGCAGTTCAGAGGGGTCCTTTCAGAACACGGGTAACTCATGTCCCTTCTCTGCCAAGACCCTCCATGGCTCCCACCTCATTCAGGAGAAGACAGAGTTGTCATCTGGCCCATGAGACCCTCTGCACAACCTGTCATGTCCCTGCCCTCAGCTTCACCCACTCCCCCCTTGCTCACTCCCTCCAGCCACGTGGACCTTCACACTGTTGCTTGAGCACAGCAAGCATGCTGCACCTCAGGGCCTTTGCACAGGCCATTCCCCTGCCTGGGATGCTCTCCCAGGATCCCTGAACACCTCGTCCCTTCACCCTTAAAGGGCTTTTGCTCAAAGTTCTTAAAGTATACACCCATCCCATTCACCTGCCACTCTCTGTTTTTTTCCTGCTTTAATTTTTCCATGTCTCCTTCTGGTATGTATAACTATATTTGATTGCCTCTTTTCCCCTGCTTAAATGTGAGCTCCACGTGGGCAAGGATTTTTGTATTTTCTTCCACAGCTGAATCCCCAGAGCCTTTAATGGCACCTGGCATGTGTCAGTGAGCGAATGAGCCTCAGTTTCCTCATCTGCAAAAGGGGATTAATAGTAAAGGAGATAATTCATGTGGAGGACGGTCCTCAGTACCTGGCATGCTGGGAGTGGGTGGGAGGTGTTGGCTGCTACTGTGTGTATAAGCTGGCCACGTGGGTCCCAGACCAGGCTGTTTGGCCTGTTTAGCTCATGGGGGTGGACTCACCTGCCTGCTGGACTTGGCCAGGAATGATGGGTGCAGTGTTCATGAGCTCCTCCTGCTTCTCCAATCAGCCTGTGACTGCAGGGCTCAGAGTCTCTGGCCCAACAGCGCCTTCCTGCCCAGAGATGGAGAGAGACTCAGGTGTGGTCACCAACTGTGAGCTGGCCAGTGGCTGCAGGAGTGCAGATCTAGGCCACCCCCCAGGGGTCTGAGGCCTGGGGAGTTGAAAGTATCAGGGACAGCCCCAGAGGAAGGAAGAGCAGTCCCCAGACTGGAGCATCCCAAGGGCTGGGATTCAGTTCTAAGGAACAAAACCAGATGGGCTCCTGCCCCATGGAGCCCATAGCCAGTGTATTGTTGGGCTGGTTACTCATGCTTTCTGAGCCTTGGCCTCCTTGTCTGTAAAATGGGGTAGCAGTGCCATTCCAACAGGGTGAGACAGTGGCTGAGTGCTCCTGCACTGCCTGGCAGTGCCAGTCAGGGGAAGGAGGTAAGAAGGAGGGGAGTGACCGCGGGTTGTTGGCTGAGGCTCCACTGGGAGGGCCCAGTTAGTCGTGGTAAGGGTTTTGGGCTTCATCCAAAGAACAGGGGCCTGTTGGAGGAAGGCAGCCCAGGACAAGTGTGGCTGTCTCCATCCGGGATGCTGGGCCCTGCTGTCGGAGTTCCCGATTTCCTTTTCTAGGTCAGAGACTTTCAGATCAGTCTGATAAACTGGCAGGGTAAGAACCATTGCTACAGAAGTCACACGAATAATTTCTAGTTTCCAGGCAGCCACAGGGCTGTGGGTCAGGTTCTCTTACGAACATTCCCATTTATCAGACAAACAAGCTGAGGCTCAGACACTGCTCTCTGTGGCACTGCCTCTCCATCAGCATTGGGGACACCTCTCTCCCACGGTACTGCTTTTCCAAGACCATTGGTGGCCTTAGTCTGCAGCAGGATATGTGCAGGAAGCATTGTGACAACCTCTGACTCTGCCTGGGTCCCTCCGTGTGGTGTCAGGAGGTGACAGACCTTTCACCCTTGGCGAGGTTGGCAGGCTCCCCGGGCTCCCCAGCAGCATGCTTACTCCCCATGGAGGTGGTGTGTCCACACGCATTTGGAAATGGAATCTGTACTCTCCGAGACTAGGTGTGCTGCAGTTGGAGCGTGAGCAGGGGCAGGTGCCTTCTGAGTCATTGGATGCAGGGTGTTTTTTCTGTTTTGTTTTTTCCCTTTCTCTGTTATCATTTAGCCCTGCTATTCAGAGTGGAGGCAGTGTTGCACTGTGGTGGCAAGGGGTGACACTGCTTTGATACTTGGCCTTGGGCAAGGGCCACCTCCTTTCCAATGCCCCGTTTTCTGAGCCACCTGACAGGCATCACAGTCCTTAGCTTGCAGGGCCTGGTGAGGCTTCAGTGAGTTAATGCAGGTAAGGGTCTCAGCACAGTCCTAGGTGGGAGGTGACCATCTGAGAGCCACGTTTGGCAGTAGTTAGGAAATGTGCCGGAGCAGTGCTGCTCTGGGTGGGCTGGCGCCCCCTGTAGGTCCTGAAGGTGCAGCCTGTAGATGCCCAGATTGGTGCTTGGGTTGTGGGCACCAGCGAGCAGCTAGTTGGTCTAGAGAACGTGGGGGGCAGGCCCAGGGCCGAGACCCAGGTGCTCCGAGTCCTCGCTGTATGTCCAGTGTTCCTTCATCTTCTGACTTCTGTGGTTGCACTGACCAACCCAGGAGCACACAAGCATCCGACGAACGTCCTCCAAGACTAGATTGCTACCTGGTCGCAGGGGCCTCTGCAAGGCAGGAATGGCAACCCCAGCTCCTCCTGGCCTCGGGCTACCACTGCTTCTGCACCTGGCCCTGGATCTGAGTGCCTAGGGACATTGATGTTCAGACCCTCCCACCTCTAATTTTGCCAGCAGGGCCAGGAGACAGGAGCAGCATGGTCGAGGGCCTGGGAGTGGGTGGTCAGCGTCTCTCAGCCCCTTCTACCCCGAGTGGCATTTGGTTCCCTCTGCAGTACTTCAAGAGGCTGGTGCAACTGCCCCCTAGGCACTGTGGAGAAATGAAGTCATGAGTTGAGGCTACTGGGGAAGGAGGTATTTCTGGCTGAGCCGGTGTGGCCCGTGCTGGTTTTGTGCAGCTGGGCGCAAGATCTCAGCTATCCTGGCATTAGCAATGCAAGTATATATTTCTGGAAGGTGGAAGGGAAAGGGAGCTGAAAATGCTGAGCCACAGAGCCGCTGAGCTGGACTCCAGGCGAATGTGCTCAAGTCTCCATCTGTAACACGGGTGAGCTGGCTGGAGTCATGCTGCTCAGGGCAGGCACAGTCAGGCCAGGCCTCCATCCTCGGCTGGGCAGCACCTCCACGGAGGGGTGAGACTGTGGGTGCCATAGCCCTGGTGCCTGGCATGGGGGCCATGAGTGCCCGGGCTGGTTGACTGAAAGACTCATTGGGCCCATTCCTCTTTGTTTGGGGCCCCTGGTTGTACGGAGCAGGGTGTGCACCCCCTAGCCAGGCCTCCCGTGCCCAGCCTTGAGGAAGATGCTTCCCTCTGGGGAGCACACTGCCCCAGACCCTGCACAGTCATGGCTGGGTTGTGCCAGGCAGCCCAGCACAAGGCAGGCCTGTTGAAGGGACCTTTCCTGGCAGTCAGCTCCCTGTGGGGCCCAAGAGAGCCTGCTCAGCTCTGTGTGGGGCCCCAAGGCCCATGTGTGGTGGGTGCAGCATGGCCTTGAACGTGCATGCCTGGGCATCCAGGCTCAGGTGTTTACTGCCAGGTGACCTGAGTGCGCTTCTCACCTCTTGGAACTCGGCTTTCTCATTTGTGAAACAGAGCTAATGGTTCCTGCTCCCTCGGGCCACTGTGGGCATGAAAGGAGAGGCTTCTGGGAAGCTGCCGCAGTTCCAGCCTTGGGCAGGGGGTGTGGAACAACTGTTGACTACTATTCTCACTCATAACCATTGGGCAGGTCACGTCTTAGGACACACAGAAGTCCCAGGTGCATAAGCCTGCGGTGATGAGGCCGAATCAGAATCCAAGCTCACCCTCAGGCCCGTGCTGGTCAGAGGGAGGCACCTGGCTGGGTCTCGTGATGCTGACTGAGCAGCCAGCGAGGCCACCGAGTCTTGTAGACGGTAGGAGCCTGGGAAGCATCAGGCCCAGCTGTGTTTGTAAAAGAGGGGAAGTGGGACCTCCAGAGGTCTGGGCACTCCAGGCTGCTGAGCTGCAGACTCAGCTTCTCCAGGTTGGGCCTGGGTGGTGCCTGCTCCCTTCTCCTGGGCTCAGGGGGGAAACCTCAGACTCCTTGCACCTCTCATCCCCACATCCAAACCATCATTAGGTCTTGAATAGTTTCCAGAATTCAACCATTGTTCACCCCCTTCAGGGCTCCCCACCTGCTCCCTCACCCTAGTCTCCTAGCTCCTGCTCTTGCCTCCCACCCACAGTCTGTTCCCCCCCACAGCAGCCAGCCGGTGCCTGTGAACACCTGAGTCAGGTCACATCCTGCCACAGCTCCCACCTCACTGAGAGTAAAAGCGAAAGTCCTCCCCATGGCCCACAAGGCCCTGTACGCCCGTCCTCCCACTCTTGCTGGCTCACTCTGCTTTCTCCTTCCTGCCCCTCAAACAAGCCAGACAGGTCCAGCCCCAGGACCTCTGCACTCCCGTTCCCTCTGCCTGGACGTGTGTGCCTGGTTCCCTTGCTCCTGTGGCCTTTGCTGGGATGCCCTTCTCAGGGAGGCCTCCCGACCTCTCTAAAATTGTCATCCTCCTCACTCCTGACCCCACCCCCTTATTCTCTGCTTTTCTCCACAAATCTTGGTGACAAAACATGGCACTACTGTCTGCCCCCACCTCCCCTTCTCCCTGCTCCACCAGCTAGAACTAGAACGCGGGTCCCATGATGCCAGGGGCGTGGTTTTGTTCCCTTCTAGGTGTCCTGGGACCTGGACACTGCCCGAGATGAGGGAGGAAGGGAGACAAGATGAATGAATGAGTGAGTGAATGAATGGGTGAACGCAGGGCAGTGTCTCCCCACGGTCTCTTGGCTGGTGTGGTGGAGCCAGGGTTAGGACTCACTCTCTCGATCCCATCCTGCACCAGAGCTGTTGCCCCAACATGCTTTGGGAGGCTGGCTGGTTGGCTCAGATGGAGCACAGCCTTGTAACACCAAGGTCGAGGGTTTGGATCCCCCTACTGGCCAGCCGCCAACAAAACAAAACAAAACAACACAAAACAACGTGCTTTGGCACTGTGCCTGGACCAGCTGCTGTGTGTGTCCCTCCAGCTGGTGGGAGCAGCGGCTGCAGCCACAAGGGGACAGTGGAGAGCGTCTCAGCTTCCTCTGCCTGCTGCTGGTCATCGCGGCGGTGACCCAGAGCAGTGCTGGTTTCCGAAGCCCTGTCTCTCTCACTGTGGTCTTGCTATTGTTAGGGTTCAGGCTCGCTGTCACCAGCTGGGTGGGGCGTCATCAAACCAACTGCCTGACCTTGGTGCCCCTTCACGGCCATCATCGGCGGTGACCCAGAGCAGTGCTGGTTTCCGAAGCCCTGTCTCTCTCACTGTGGTCTTGCTACTGTTAGGGTTCAGGCTCGCTGTCACCAGCTAGGTGGGGCGTCATCAAACCAACTGCCTGACCTTGGTGCCCCTTCACGGCCATCATCAGGATTCTGAGAGTAAGGGCCTGAGGGCTTAGCCGGGGTGTCTGCTCCTGCTCTTCTATTAGTATTGGTCTAATACTAGTCTTAATAAGATTTATTCTAGGCTGGGGATGGTTATGTACCTTGAAAATTTTGGTTATCATCATCTCAGTAATTCCTACAGTAATCCTGTGAGATGGCAGGTGAGAACAGCCCACTTTGCAGGTGAGGAAAGAGGCTCAGAGAGGTTGCTTAACTTGTCCAGGGCTACACAGCCAGGAAATAGGTGAGTCTTTTTGTCTTCAGAGCCTAGGGAAGGGAAGCACAGCTGAGGGGGCAAGCCCGTTGCTGGCCCTTGGGTCCTTACTCTCCTCATGAGGGGCCACTGGGCCTGGGTGCTGCCTCTGAGGGCCCAGGCTGTGTAGAGCCCGTCGGCATGTTGGGGTTACCCGTGAAGGACAGCCCAGCTTCCCAAGGAGCCAGAGCCCTCATGCCCTGGTCAGCTTGGTGAGAGACGGGAGGTGCCCCAGTGCCGGAGAGGAGGGTCTGGTAGCCAGCGTGCTGGGCCCCACAGGGTCACTGGAGCTGAGTGGGCCTAAGTGGGGCCCTCACAGAAGCTTCCCTGGAGTGAGGCCTCCTGCAGGCAGTTCTGTACCCGGGTGCCTGCTTTTGCTCTGGGCTTTAGTGTGGTGGGCAGGGCCCTCCAGAGTGTAGTGAAGGAGGATTGAGGTATTGGCTCAGAGAAGCTGAGGGTGGACTTGGAGAGGGGGCTCTGGGCCTGGCCTATGTGACCTTCTCCCCAGGTGTTGGCCGAGCAGAGCTCCATGCCGGGCTGTATTCTGGGTGCCGGGAAATGTCTGGCAGAGGACAGTTCCCGTTCTCAGCCAGCTGATGCTCCAGTGGGAGGGGGACGGTGGATGTCTGGGGGTCACTATTTTAAACGGATGGTCAGGAAGGGCCTCGCTGAGAAGCCCTCTGAAGTCCTGAGGAGGGGCGGGTGGAGCTCTGTGGGAGTCTGAGGGAGAATGTTCCAGGCTGAGGAAACAGCCGAGCAAAGGCCCTGAGCCTCTCGTGAAGCTTCACAGCCACTCTGCTTTCCTCTTGTGCCTGGCAGGGACAGCCCAGGCAGCTCTGGGCACTGGTGCTAGCTCGGAACAAGTGCTCAGAGCACGGGAGCCCCTTTCTGTTCCTCCTGCCTGGATCAGTATCTTCATTATCACAGAGACAGTGAAGACCAGGAGGGCTGCTGCTTGGTGGTGGCTCTGGGCGCCCCTCTTGCAGGGTGGGCTTCAGGCCCCGCCCCTTGTCCTGGCCCTTGGCCATGCCTGACCTCATGCTACCACGAGTTGCTGTTGGCTGGGCCCTGGAATTTCGGGCTTCTGGGTGAGAATTCCTCTCAGGCTAGTGGAACTGTCATCACAGAGTCACCCGCGTCTGCCCCTCGTCCTTGTCCTTCCCGTTCGTTGTGCCTGAGGCCGTGGGGCCATACCCTCTGCCTGCGGCCAGCGCTGGCACCTCACTCCCTCGGGCCGGTGACTCCTTCACAGGCCTCCCTTCATCCATCTGTGGACCCCAGGGATGGCGCCTGAGCCTGCCGCCTCCCCTTCTGTGCTCGGAACCCCCTGCCTGCGGCTCTGCTCAGTTGCCACCTGGGCCCTCTGACCTCACTCTTGGGTGTCCTCTGGACCCCACCCAGGCTGGCCTCAGGCCTGGGTAGGCATGTGTGTGGAAGCACAGAGCGGGGGTGGGGGTGGCAGTGGGGTGGGGAGGGGTGCAGTGGGAGTGGGAAGCTCAGGGACCGAGGAATGGGAAGTGTGAGACAGGGTCCCCCACATTAGGCCCTCAGTCTCGGGATGGCTGGGGGTGAGGAGCCTCTTCTGCTCCCTGCCCTGGGACCTTTTTTCTCTTGATGGGTAATTGGGGCCTGTTTGTCCTCCCATCCCCACCCTTAATTTAAAAAATGTGTTGAGGTGAAAGTCACATAACAAAATTATCCACTCAGGAGTGAACAGTTCAGTGGCATTTAGTACACTCACAGCATCGTGCAGCCTAGTTCCACAGTTGTCTTCACCCCAAAAGGAGATCAGGTACCTAGTGCCCGTTGCTCCCCATGCCCCCCTGCTCCTTCCCTGGACACCACCAGTCTTTTGTCTGCTCTGGACACTGCATATAAGTATATGACACTTTGTGTCTGGCTTCTTTCGCCCAGCATTTTTTCCCTCCACCCATCATAACTTATTTTGCTTTCTACTTTAGAATACTCACAAAGGCACAGGGAGTTGCAAAAATAATAGTACAGAGAGGTCCCGTGCAGCCCTGGGCCTTCCAGTCCGCACTCTGGGAGAACATGGCTGCTGGGTCTGGGAATTTGGGGCAGGGAAATGGGAAAGGAGCAGCCGAGGGCCGATCCCGTGATCCTGCTGTGGTGCCCTGACCCGGGGCACCTCCCACCTGTGGGCCCCTGGGTGCTGCCCTGCAGCCGGGGCTTACCTCGCGGCGCTGGCGGCCTCTCTTCTCTGGCCTTGGCCTTCTGGGCACTGCAGTCACTGCGACCCCTCTCCCGGCTGCCCCCTCTTGTTGCCCAGCACCCTTCCCCAGCAGCCAGGCGGGGTCCCAACGGTTCGTACTCTCCCTCCTGGGCCCTGGTCCGGTGCCCGGGTTCAGGGGAGAGGGGTAGGATTTCACTCCTCCCCCAGCAGCTGGCCAGGCAGGGAGTGCAGCTGGTTGTATTTTAGGCTGCTGAGTGGTTGAGCAGGAACTCGGAGGCCTCCTCTCCCAGTGGCCGTTGTGCTGCCGTCTTGCAGGCCACACGGGCTGGAAGGCATGTGGCACTGCCTGCCCGCGCCCGGGAACTATTAATATACCTGCGCCACAGGGCAGGCCCTGTGCCCACCCCGGGCCCTGCTGTTCTAACCCTTTCTATTGCATTCCGTGTGTCCCCTGTCCCTCTCCCACACATCCCCTCGGTGGGGCCCCACACTCCAGGCCGTACGGCCAGGCTCTCTTTTTCTGGCTCATCCACATGCCAGCCCTCTGTCTGGCTTTGCTCTCTCTGTGGCTCAGAGGGGTTCAGTAACCTGCCCCCCAGGGCAACACGGCCAGGCAGAACCCACAGCTGCCAGCAGGCAGAACTTCTTGGGTGCTGGGACCTCTTCTGTCCTCATCCATGCTGTGGGGCGCACAGATCATGGATGGTTAGGAAGGCCCACATGCTTCAGTGACCTGACCCCAGGCCCGTGCCCTTGGCCTTGTTGCGGTGTTACCTCCCTGTGTGAGGCTGCCTCCAGGGGCCTCCATTTGCCAGGCATCAGGCTGGCGCTGCTCATGCCTCGTCTCACGTGACCCTCAGAACCCAGGCAAGTAGACACCTTCTTACCTGTCCCATGCTAAGCCAGAGAGAAGTAATGTCCCCGGGGTCACCCAGCTACAGGGCAGGGCTGGCTGTCATCCTGAGTGCCGCCCACCATGCACCCTGCCTCTCCCACTGTCATTGAGGGTGTGCGTGAGGGGAGCCCAGCATCTCTCGTTTAACTGTGAAGCCCTCTCCTTCGGGGTGGGCTCTGGCAGCAGTGGACCCGTCTCCCAGGGTATAGGTGGGTGGTTGAGCCCACAGATGGTCCCTGGCTGGGGCCTGGCCTGGGTTTGGCACAGAGCTTAGGTCTCTGAGCAGTGTTTCCTGCTACTTTTCCTCAGGTGCCTCTCTCTGAGGGCCTATAGAGGGCTTTGTGGGTGGGAAGGGTATGCAGTCAGTGCTGGCCAGTGGCCAACTTGGGATCAGATCCAGCCCCTCCTGCCATGACTCCTGTCTAAAAGGACCCATGTTGAGCCCTGCATGGGGCACTCAGGTCTTTTGTGGTCAGCCGTCAGCCTTTCCTGACCTGCTTGGGTGAATGGGTCAGATCCCCCCGGGGTTCTTTCCCTGCCAGCATTGTCCCCTGCACCACCATTGTTGGGCCACTCACCTGGGGGCTCAGGCTCCTCTCTCGGGAGGACCCAGGAAGTGTAGGCAGGCCCAGGCTGTGGGCTCTGGGCTTTGGGGGGCTCAAGGCTGGGTGAGGCTGATGTTGGGCTGACTGTTCTGGAGGTGGCCCTGAACAAGGCCTAGGCACACCTGGTAAGAAATGGGTGGAGAGGGAGGTCGGGGAGGTGGAGAGCCGAGGCCTCATAAACCCAGGCTGGGGGCATTTGCCTGAAACTTCCCCTCTCCCTGATCCTTTCCACACTTAGAGGCTTGCTGCACCAATAATTCCGGAATCTGTCACCTCCCTGGGAACACAAATGCACAAGGAAAATAATCCGGAGTGTCTTTTGCAGCTCAGAAGGGGAAATGGATGATCTATCTGGCAGATTCTCAAGACAGCTGGGATTTCTCCAAGCCCAGTGAACTCCCTAGGCCCAAGCCGGGTGCTGGGGCCTGAGCTGCCCGCTGGCTTCTCACCCTTCTCCAGCCACTGGCCTGAGGCCCCTGACCTGCTTTGGGCAGGGGAGGCTGGGAGGCGCTGGCATGCCTGCCTCTGGGAATCTCCCTGTTGGGGTGGGGGGCATGTTCACTCAAAAGCCTCTTTCAGAGCAAATGGTTTCCTGGGGGGTTGCTCCCAGTGTCCCCCAGAAGAGTGAGGCGCTGGCATGCCTGCCTCTGGGAATCTCCCTGTTGGGGTGGGGGGCATGTTCACTCAAGCCTCTTTCAGAGCAAATGGTTTCCTGGGGGGTTGCTCCCAGTGTCCCCCAGAAGAGTTCTGCTGCGTGGCTCCTGGGGGGGGCTCAGCCTGGGATGGTTTTATATTTAGCTAGGCCATGGCTCTGGTGCCACTCGGGTTACATCTGGCACAGAAGTTGGCAACGCCAAGGGAAGGTGCAGGCTCCTTTCCAGCACCGCGGCAGAATTTGATTGCGCCTGCCTGGCCCAGAGCTACTTGGCGTGGGGAGATTGGTGGTGGGGGCTGACGGCCGGCAGCTGAGGCTGCTGGCCACCGTGGGCAGAGCAGAGCAGCAGGGCTTGCGGCGGGTGGCATGGACATGAGCTTGAACATGGTGGCCCGGGAGGCCAGCCTTGGCCTCAGCCCTGGCCTCAACAGCCTCCCTGGGCCCTTGCCCCCTAAGGCAGCCAAGAAACCTAAAAAGGCTGTTCTCTTCTTCGAGGTGGAGATTCTGGATGCAAAGACGAGGGAGAAGCTGTGTTTTCTGGACAAGGTAGGACTGTGACGCCGGCTGCACTGGGCCAAGGGCACTGGGCCCAGGACCCTGTTCCTTCCAGCCTGGGAGCTGTCCAGCTGGGCCCTTTGTGCCCCACCGACTGTGCCCTGATGCCCCACCCCCCAGCCCTTTGGAAGGTGCATGAGGGGTACTGTGCCCACTTGGGGTAGAGTGGGCAGCAATGGCCCCTGGGTGTGGCTGGGAGCTCCAAGCTGGGGGAGGAGACAAGGCAGCCTGAGTGAACCCTGTAGGGCTTCCGGGCCTGGGAAGGAGGTGAGGGACTGGGACCTGCCTGTGCCAAGGCTAAGTCTGGGGGAAGGGGCTTGGACGATCCCCGGGGAGGTCTGGACTGGACCAAGGGCTTTTACTCTGCAGGAGTCATAGGTGGGAGGTGGAGAGGACAGGCAGAGAAACAGGTCTAGCTTTCCATGCTTAACCTGTCTCCTAGCCGGGTACAGGGGCATCCTGGCTGCCTGGTGAAACTGGAGCCCCCAGGCCCACGGCTGTCCCCACACTGGCAGGGCACTTACTACTGCTGCCCTGGCCATGCGGGTGGGGGCCTGGATCCTAACCCTTCCCTCTTCCTCTAGCAGCGGTCCAGGCCCCCTGTCCATCCCCCGCCTCCCAATTTTGGGTCAGGGGTCCCCCAGGGCTGACGTTCCTATGGCCTGTGTTTCCCTCAGGTGGAGCCCCACGCCACCATTGCTGAGATCAAGAACCTCTTCACCAAGACCCGTGAGTCCAAGGCCCAGCCACACTGCTGCTTGCTGCCCCTCTGGGCAGAGGCCTCTGGGTGGGACCCTGTCCTGCATGCTTCTCCAAGGGCCTGCAGAGATGCCCATGTGGCTCAGGCTTCTATGGGCTTGACTGGGGCAGATGCCCCTGAATGACCATCAGCAGGAATGCCCTTGCTGGGCTTTCGGAAGGCCAAGATCGTGCTTCTGCCCACAGTATTCCGGCCTGTGTCCTGGAACCATGTGGGTTTCAGAGGCCTTGCCCGGGGTGGGAGGAGCTGTGGGGTCCCTGAGCCCTGGGTACCCTGATAAGCTGGCACAGTGGGTGGGCAGCAGGCAGTTGGGCCCTGCCAGACTGTGGGCTGTGACCCCGTTCTTTCTGCAGATCCGCAGTGGTACCCTGCCCGCCAGTCCCTCCGTCTGGACCCCAGTGAGTACAGCTCGGCCCACTCCCTGGGCTCCTGGGTGGCAGTGGGACAGCCAGCCAGGACAGCCAGCCCCTGAGCCCTGGCCTGCCTCCCTGCAGAGGGCAAATCTCTGAAGGATGAGGATGTTCTGCAGAAGCTGCCTGTGGGCACCACGGCCACACTCTACTTCCGGGACTTGGGGGCCCAGATCAGCTGGGTGACGGTGAGTCCTGACCACACCCACGACCTCCTCTCCCATCGGCCATGCTGGGATGACTTACCTCGCCATGTACCCCCAGGTTTTCCTGACGGAGTACGCGGGGCCCCTTTTCATCTACCTGCTCTTCTACTTCCGGGTGCCCTTCATCTATGGCCATAAATACGACTTCACATCCAGCCGGCACACTGTGGTGCAGTGAGTGGGGGCGGGGCAGGGGCGGGGCGGGAGGCCTGGGGGACC
>NW_007726329.1:775454-788213 GCF_000696425.1 Galeopterus variegatus
CCCCCGCGCTGGCCCACCTGCCACTCGTCCCGCTCCCTTGCAGAACTGCACCTACTACTGGGGCTTTGCCGCGTGGATGGCCTACTACATCAACCACCCTCTCTACACGCCCCCCAGTAAGTGCCCTCAGACCATGCTCCCGCCGCGAGTCCCCACCCCCACCGGGCTCTCCCCTCATGGCTTCTCCCTGCTTCCTCTTCAGCCTATGGAGCCCAGCAGGTTAAACTGGCCCTCGCCATCTTTGTGGTAAGGAGGCTGGGGAGGTGATGGTGTCGGGGGAGCCCAGGGGGCTCTGGGCTGATCCTGCTCCTCTGACAGATCTGCCAGCTTGGCAACTTCTCCATCCACATGGCCCTGCGGGACTTGCGACCCGCAGGTGAGTGGCCTGCTGGGGGCTGGATAGCTGTGGGCTGGGCAGCTGGGTGAAGGCGTCTAACTCTTCCCTCCTGCCATGCCTGCCAGGGTCCAAGACCAGGAAGATCCCGTATCCCACCAAGAACCCCTTCACGTGGCTGTTTCTGCTGGTGTCCTGCCCCAACTACACTTATGAGGTGAGGGGAGATCAGGGCAGCCCTGGGACTTGGGGTCCCATGTGGAGGGGGCACCTAGCTCAGCACCTGTTTTTGTAGTTTGAGCTTGGAGCATTTGGAGATGGAGACTGTGGCTCTCTGGGGTTGGGAGGCATCGGTGGTTGAGGGGCAGCTCTGTCATATAGTATCACCCTCCATTTAGGGTACCTGTAGCATTGGGTTTTGGTTCCCACTCCTTCACTCAGAAAGTAGGGGTGGGGGGAGGTGGCTGGCTGAATCCTGGGCAGCCATATGCACAGGGGTGGGCGAGGCCTGGACAAACAGCTGGCGCTGCCTAGCCCTGCCCATTCTTTTTGCTGCCTGCTCTGCCCACAGGTGGGGTCTTGGATTGGCTTTGCCATCATGACACAGTGTCTCCCAGGTGAGCCTACTGCCCCTCCCTCAGTGGGGCCCTGTCCATCCAGGCTGTGCAGCCCATCCCTGACACCCCCTGCTCTGCCCCACAGTGGCCCTCTTCTCCCTGGTGGGCTTCACCCAGATGACCATCTGGGCCAAGGGCAAGCACCGCAGCTACCTGAAGGAGTTCCGTGACTACCCGCCCCTGCGCATGCCCATCATCCCGTTCCTGCTCTGAGCTGCTCACTCCACCTGGGCTCAGCCAAGCCAGCCTCTCATTCTCCCACCCCAGTGCTGTCCTGGGGAGGAGTGGGGGCCAGAGCTCTCCAGCACCTGGAATAAAACCTGCCTGTCCCAGTTGGACTCATGCTCCGTGTGTTTCTTTTGTGGGCTTGGGGGACCACTACTCTGCCCTTGGCACCTTCCACACCCTCCCAGCAGTGCAGTAAGAGGTAAGGCTTGGGCTAAGGAGCCTGGAGGCTTTTATTTCTTTAACTGGTCCACAGTGTGGTGAGTGGACCATTTACAGGACTGCGTCGGGACTCAACTGTGCGGACTCCTGGCCTCTGGCCACCTCTGCTTCCCTCTGCTCCCTCCGCTTCTTCCGCTGGAGCAGCCGCCGCTCCCTTTCATACTCCTTCATGCGCATCACATAGCTGGGGGCAGAGAACAAGGAGGGTTGTCAGGCTCCCTGGCCAGGACATGGCCCTCCTATAGCCCTGGGAAGTGGATAGCACTGGAGCAGATGTCCCAGAGCACTCTGGGGGAGGCCTCCAAGTAGGAAAGACCTGTGTCCCTGTGGTTTCTCTCTGGGGCACCCGCAAGCAGGTGCTGGCTGGTTTGGTCTGACTCAACCCTTTGCCTCCTTGGTGGACACCAGTGAGCCCCGGGCTGGCGTTGAAGGCTTCTCTCTGGGGCGGGGCCTCCCACTGGGAGGCTGGCTTGACCTCTCACCTGGGTGGCTTCAGCCACCTGTCCCACCCAGACTCCTCCATCCCCACCCAACAGACCCTTTAAGATTCCTCTTTTGGTCTAAGGTGAGGCCAGGCTAGAAACCCCAGTTCATTGTCCTTGGCCTCTGGGCCAGAGCCTTGGGGCGGGTCTGGGGCTCACTCGAGGTGCTCGCAGTAGTCCCAGTCGTGCTGCTCATGCTTGCAGCCCAGGAAGTTGGGGAAGCTGTCACGCTTGCACTTGAGCAGCCGGATGAGGTAGTGGGCGCAGTAGTCCCGCTGCTGGAGCCTCAGCTGCGCGTCGTCCATCTGCTGCTGTGTGGCCACCATCTCTGCAGGGGCAGGCAGGGCTCAGCCAGGGTGGGCTGGCTGGGGCCTAACTACCAGAGGGTAGTCCCCCTTCCCCAGTTCCAGGGATCCCCAGTGGGCTGACATGTGGCACCTGGGAACCACATCTCAGGTGTCTCCCATTGACAACTTGGCACCAAATGGCAGTAGATTGTGGCTGTCCTCTAGGGGCCCTTTTTCTAATTTGCACATAGGCAGACCCAGGCAAGAGAAGAGTGGCTCCTCATCACCCCTGGGGCACCTCCACAGACTTGCTCCCCTCCCCCAGTGCTCCCCTCACTCCACGGTGACTCTCCACACAGCCCCCCTCCGCAGAGCCCACACTCAGAAGCCACCCTCTGCCAGCACCTCCCTCACCCCTCCCCAGTGTGGGGCTGGGCTGCCAGGCCTGAGTCCCAGCTCTGCACTGGCGGGTGGTACGGCCTCTCAGCCTGGGCTTCCTTCCTTACAGAATGGACTAACAGTTCCCAGCTTGGAAGTCACCTGAGTACTAATAGCTCATAGCACAGGTAAAGCGCTTAGGCACATGCCTCAGAAGACAGCTGGACTAGCCCTTGGTCCCAGTACCCCGCCCACCTAGCAAAACCCGACCCAGGACAAATGAACCTGCAAGAGACCGAACACACCCCGGCTTGTGTCCACTGCAGGCGGCGATCCTGCGTTCCTTCCCTGGCTGCAGCTCAGCAACCATCCCCACCCAGCTCACTGTCCTCTCAGCCTGGCAGGACCCAGCCTTCCTGCATCCCCAGGGACCTGCCTCTCCCCGACTCCTGCCATCTTCCCTAGTCCTAGCTCCTTCCTTCCCATCCCCATCAAAATGTGCTCATGTCTCACCTGCAATCCTCCTCGGGCTGGCTTCTCTCCCCTCTGCTTCCCGCCGCGATTATTGTGTCCCACTCAGGCCCAGGTCCTCATCTCCTGCTCCTGCATCCCCTTCTCTTCCAGCTTCTACCCCACCCACCACTGCCCAGACACGGCTCTCATGGGACCACCCAACATGCGGGACACCAGGCTTCCTCAGCCTCTCGCCCGCTTCCTTCCTTTTCTTCCCGCGGCTCCTCCCGCACACCTTCCCCAGGTTTCCTCCCATCTCTCACGGCTGCCCAAACATTAAGCTCTGGCTTCCTAAGAACTCTCTGCTTTCTTATCCATGACTTTGGTGGCCACCCAATATGGCATGAGCCCAACTTGCTCCCTCCCCCCACACCTCATCTGAGTCCCAGGCTTGGGCATCCACCGCAGCCCCTGATGGTTCCCATGTCTTCGTGGCCCCACTGGCACCTGGAGCTCCCATCAGCAACATAGACTCCCCTCCAACTCGTCTCAAACTCATAATCAGCCAGCTGCAGCCAGAGAATCTACTGTGTGCCAGGTAGTGGGGCGACAGCAGGGAACATGACAGACAAGTATCCCTGCTCTTGGAGGAAGACACAGAACAAACAGGTAGAACCTAGAGGGTGGCAGAACGTCTGGCAGTGGTAAGTATTCGGGGAGAAAAATAAAGGGAGAGGGAGGGAGTGCTGGGACCATGAGGAAGGGGAGGAGCATTCCAGGTAGAATGACAGGTGCAGAGGCCTTGAGGTGAGAGAACAGGCGTCAGGACGCCCCAGGATTTTGGCCTGAGCACAGGGAAGGATGTAGATGCCAGTAACTGGGACAGGGAAGACAGAAGGAGGGGCAGTCCTGATGGGGGTGGTTAAGAGTCCTGCTTTTGACTTGCTGAGGGCTAGATGCTTGTTAACATCGCGTGGAGACGTTGAGCTGGAAATGGGATCTATGAGCCTGGAGTTCAGGGGCAAGGCCCAGATGAAGAGAAAAACTTGGGAGCATTGGCATGCAGAAGGCACTTGCAAGCCAGCAGATAGCAGAGACCCCCAGGGAGTGAGTGGTGGATAGAGGAGGGAAGGAGTGAGTCCAAAAGGCAGATGCTGAAGTATCAGTGGAGGAGCCCCCAGCGAGGTGAAGTCCTGGAAGCCAGGTGAGGAGGGGCTTCCAGGAGGTGACAGCTGTGCCTGATGCTGCCTTGAGGATAGGAAGTGAGGCGTGACAGTGGGGTTTAGCAATATAGATGGGGGGAGGCTTAATAAGAGCCCGAGGTGAAGTCCTGGAAGCCAGGTGAGGAGGGGCTTCCAGGAGGTGACAGCTGTGCCTGATACTGCCTTGAGGATAGGAAGTGAGGCGTGACAGTGGGGTTTAGCAATATAGATGGGGGGAGGCTTAATAAGAGCTCTTTCAGTGAGGTGGCAGAGGGACAGCTGGAGGGGGAGGTGGAGCCAGGAGGGGATTTTAAACTGATAGAAGTAACAGTGTGTGTGCATGGCCATGGGAAAACTGATGTTGCAAGAGAGAGGGAGAACAGTTGGAGCAGAGTCCTCGGGTAGCTGAGAAGATGGGATGGAGAGAGAGTACAAGGGGGTTCACCCACATCAGTGGCTTCGCTAGAGCAGGGGGCAGATCAACCTGGAATAACAGGTGAGAAGGAGGAGCCTAAAGGTGTGAAGGAAGGGTGGGGGTGGGGAGGGACAGGGAGCCCTAGAGAGCTCTTTTTTGGCTGCTTCCGTTTTCTTAATAAGAAGATGCAGAGTGACTGGCTGAAAGGGGGTGTGAAGAAGAGAGGAGGCCTGGGACAGTGGTCTATAAGGGAGGGTGGAAGACCAGGGAATGTACAGTTGCCCCTCGGTATCCAAGGAGGATTGGTTCCAGGACCCCCTTGGATACCAAACTCCATGGATGCTCAAGTCCCTTACTCAAAATTGCATAGTGTTTGTGTATAACCTATGCACATCCTCCTATATACTTTTATTATTATTATTATTATTATTTTTGGTGGTTGGTGGGCATGGGGATCCGAACCCTTGACCTTGTTATCAACACCAGGTTCTACTAACTGAGCTAACCGGCCAGCCCTCCTCCTGTATACTTTAAACCATCTCTAGATCATTTATAATACCTAGCACAGGGGGCCGGCCCGTGGCTTACTTGGGAGAATGTGGTGCTGATAACACCAAGGCCATGGGTTTGGATCCCATATACGGATGGCCGGTTAGCTCACTTGGGAGAGCGTGGTGCTGACAACATCAAGTCAAGGATTAAGATCCCCTTACCGGTCATCTTTTAGAAAACAAAAAACAAAAAACAAACAAACAAAAAAAACCCTAGCACAATGTGAATGCTACATAAATAGTTGTTATACTGTATAGTTTTCAATGTGTATTATTTCTTATTGCTGTATTGCTACTTTTCGTTATTTCCACCCTCCCCCTCCGCCAATATTTTCGATCTGCGGTTGGTTGGATCCGCCGAAGTAGAACCTGCAGATAGGAGGGCCGACTGTGATAGGAAGGCTGGACAGCACGAAGGGTCAACTGGGGAAGCAATCGTTAGACCAGTCAGCAGAGTTGTCACCAGCTGCCCAGGGATAGGCGCCAAGGGGCGGGGGTAGAGGTGGGGTTAACCAGGGTTTTGGTTTAGCCAAGCAAGAGAGAGAAGCAGGGGATTGCTGGTGTTTGCAAAGCTGACCGTGGGCAAAGCAGGGTGCGAAGGACAGCGGTAAGGGTTACTGTGGTAGGGGGGAGGGCAATGGACTGCTGGTTCATACGGAGCTGAAGGACGAGCTGGAGACGGGACGCTGGAGTGATGATACGCCCTCCTAACACTCTCTCACATCCAGACCTCTTTGCACATCCACTGCTTAGAGGTCTCCCTGTCTCCAAGTCATTTCATCGTCCACCCAGCAGCCGGCGCCACATTTTGACAAAGCAAATCTGACTGTGTGCTTCCTCTGCTTGGGAGCACTGGGCGCTGCCTTCTCCGAGTCTGTGCTTCCAGCCACTGCCTCCTGGAAGACAACCCCCAGGTGCTGTCCCTAGGATGTGCCCGGTTCCACTACCTCCCCTACTGGGCTAAAGACAGCGCCTGCATCCCTCCAGTCCCCTGCTGTATCCGCGGTGCCCAGCGTGGGACTTGGCCTAGAGTTGGCGCTCGATGCCTGTGATATCACGACATAAAAAAATGCAACGCGCAGAACGGGATGCGCGCGTGAGCGCCTCGTTTTCTTGTGCACACCTAAAAACAGCAGTGACATCTGGACAGGGAAACGGTGAACGTGTCCCTTCCACGATAAACCCTCCCGCGGCTCCCCTCTACCCCCAGGACTAAGTCCAGCTCTGAGCGTCTCATTCATTCCCGCTCCTCCCACCCCCCCTCTTGTCGCCCCTTTTGTCCCCAGAGTTTTGCTCAAGCCATGCCTTATGCCTAGAAGGCCTCCGCACTCAAAAGGTCACGCGTATCCTGTGGACGCCTCCAGGCCAGAGCCGAGCCCGACACCATGCGTGACGCTCAGGCTCAGCCCTAAGGACTCCGGGGTTGGGGGTTCGGGCGCCCGCGCCCCACACCCGCCGGCCGCGCCTGCGCACTGGGCCTCACCGCGCGGCTTGCGCTCGGGGAAGCCGTAGTCGGGCGGGAAGGTGGGCATCCGCAGGGGGTCGGGCTCCACCGAGGCATCGCCCAGGTAGCGCCGGACCAGGTGCGCCCCCATGGTGGTTGTCGCCGTTGATTCCTTCGGCAGCAGGGAGGTCACCTCACTCTCACCCGGAAGCACTGCCCCCTGCGCCAGCCACGGCTTCCGGATCGCTCAGGCCGCTGGGAGGATCATAGAGATGAATGACGCCAGAGAACTTCCGGTCCAGATTGCCCCACCTGGTGGTCAGGTTGAGGCGGGTCGGCAGGTGCTGTTCCTCCTCCAGGGATGTGGTTGGACGCCAGAGCGGGGGCGGGTCTCTGAAGGGGACGATGTGAGCCCAACCCTCTCCAGGACGCTCCTGGTATTCTGAGGCTGGAGCACAAATAAAAATTGTTTCTCATATCATTCAAAAAAATGTTTTTCCTAAGACATTCGATTTTCTTTTTAAAAAACTACACAATACTGATTATATAATTAGAGCATATTATAATTTTTTTTTTCCTTTTTGTCTTTTTTCGTGACCAGTAATGGGATCACAACCCTCAGTGTCACGCCCCTACTGCGCTCAACCAGTGAGTGGCCTGGTCTCTATATGGGATCTGAACCCTCGGCGGGAGCGCCGCCGCGCTCTCAAGCGCCTCACTCTACCGAGTGCGCCACCGGGCCGGCCCATAGTTTTTAATAAAATTATTTTGATTAATTACATTTAAAGAAAAGTTAGTTATAAAAACTACTTAAAGCTGAAATTTTGTTTTATTTATTTATTAAGTTTATTTTATTTGTTGAATCAAAATTGATTAGACATATTTTTGGGGTTCGACATTCAGATATATTGATCAAATCAATATTACTAGCATATATATTGCTACAAATCGTAATTACTCTTCATGCCCCTTGTCCAATCTCTCCCCATACCCCGCTCTCTCCTCCTCCCCTCTCTAATTACTCTAAATCATGCTATAGTGAACAGATTAATAATGGTGGTCAGGGGCGTGGTTCTGAGGGCCGTAAAAAGAAGAGCACGAGAGGTTAGTCTCTCTCTGCTCCTCCATTTTCTGCCATGTGAGACACCTGGGTCAGTGTTGCCACTACCAAGACCCTGACCAGGTGCATTCCCTGGACTTTGGAGTTCCCAGCTCAGAAACTGTAAGCAATAAATTTTGTTTTCTTGCAAATCACCCAGTTTCAGGTATTTCTGTTATAAGCAACAGAAACAGACTAATACACCTTTGTTTTTCCTCCACCTTCCCACCTCAGGCAATGCTTTCTCTCATTCCAGGCATGTGGATTCATTGGCAAATTCCCTTGACTCCACTATTGAAATTTATCATGAACATGGGTAAGGAAACTTTCCCACCCCCTCCATGGCCACCATCCCTGTCCCAAGAACCTGTCACCTCTCACCAGCATGACTGCAGTAACCCACTTCCTGTCCTCCCTTTACCTAATCTCTCGCCAGCCCTCAGGGTGCCCCTGTCAAAATGAAATCAGATCATGTCATTTCTCTGCTGAAAACAGCTCCATGTGGAGTAAAGGCTGGACCTGGCCTGAAAGTCTGTGATCCAGGAGGTCTGGGATGGGGCCTCAGGATCTGCATTTCTAACAAGTTCCCAGGTGATGGTGATGTCTAGACACCACCCTTGGGAGAATTGCTGAGCTAGATCTTCATATGCTGACACGGGGAAGTGGCTGAGATATAAGTGAAAAAAGCAAGCTACAGGAAATAGAAAATTAGCTACAGAGACTTGTTTTTCAGGGCTAACCGTGACTTGTCTCTGTCGCCAGGCCACTGCATAGGTTTGTGATCTTTGTGTCCTTCCTGACTCCAGGGGGCAGCATTCACATTGTAGTCTCTGAGAATGGCATTCCTGGAGTTGTGCAGTGCACAAACTGCGCAGCTGTGTCAGGCATCCCTGTCCTGCCCTGGATGTCTCTCCTTCCCCTTCCTTCATCTTCCCCTTCCTTCAGCTGCTTACCCAGAGGTCAATGCTGTTACAGTCTCAGCTCGCTCTTCCTGTCTGACCTCTGGAATGACTTCACCTCTTGGAGACTCAGTTTACTCATCTGTAAATGGGATCAGTAATAATTACCTCCTAATGTTCCCCGCCAGGGCTCCCTTTCAAAAGTCCCTACTCTCTTCCCGGATTTATTTTTCTCCTTAGCACTTAGCCCTATCTAAGCCATGATCCATTTAACTTATCTCGTTTATGGTGGGTCTCTCCTCTCACAGGTCAGCTCTGCAAGGCAGTGAATTTTTAAAAAATTAATTAATTAATTTTTATTATGAATATTCATGAGATACAAAGCTGATTGTCACTCCTCGTGCCCATGATATGAAGGCCAGATTCATACTGACAGCATACCCGTTACCACAAATTGCATCTGTACCCCGTGTCCCCCACCCAATTATCCCCAACCTCCTTCTCCCTTCCCCTACCCCCCCCCACTCCACTTTGTAGCCCAAGGAATGTTCTCTCCCTTTGTAAGTCCAATGTACCACTGTGGTCTTTCTTTCCTTCCTTCTTTCTCTCTTAGCTCCCACATATGAGTGAGAACATGTGGTACTTATCCCTCTGTGCTTTGCTTATTTCACTCAACATAACTTTCTCCAGGCTTGTCCATGTTGTTGCAAATGGGAGAATTTCACTCTATTTTTATGGTAGAGTAGTATTCCATGGTGTACATATACCACAGTTTCCTTATCCAATCATCCTTTGATGGGCATTTAGGTTGGTTCCATGTCTTGGCTATTGTAAACAGAGCTGTGAGAACATGGGGATGCTGGTATCCCTTCGACATGATGATTTCCATTGCTCTGGGTATATACCCAGAAGTGGAAGTGAAGCAGTGAATTTTTCTGTCTTGTTCACTGCCGTATTCCTGCACCAAATAAACAAATAACTAAATGAATACGGAGGTTTAGAGGAATCAGTCAGATGGTTACATCAAAAGCACTCACTGCCTGGCATCCAGTAGGTGCGCAATACATGCTCATTATTATTGCTTTCATCCAGGTCACACTCTCCAACTAGAAGGCCAAATAAAGGTGGACACTGTGACCACTCATTTCACTAGAGGCTGAAGGGGTCTCAAGCCAGGGATGATGCAGGGGAGGGGACACCAGTGGCCCATTCTATCCTAAGTTCCAGGACTCAAATGGCGTGACCTTTCTCAGAGTTGGGGACCTAGAGGGGATGTTATTAGGGTGACGATGACATTAGGTAGCATGTGCAGGGGTGAAGAGGAGGCCGGGCCCCGGTCACCCATGTCCATACTTTTCTTGTTTTTTTCTCTGTCAACCATCCGACAAGGACAACTTCCTGTGTCTCCCACCCACTCCCTGCAGCCTGGGTGCTTGGTTCGTTGCTCACAGCTCCCCACCCTCCCCTCCTTCCTCCTTCCCTCACCCTCCCATCCTGCCCCATCTGATGTGCACCAAGCAGGGGCTGCCTTAGCATTGTGTGGGCAGAGGAGCCTCAGGGGCCCCATGTGGTGTTGGGGGCTAGAAAGGAAATTCTGGGTGGCGTCTGTGCCTCGCCATGGTCTGCTGGATGGGAGATCGGATGCTCTGCGTAGTTCAGCTCTAGGGAAGGAGGAAAAACAAGGTCAGTGAACCATCACCAGAAACCCCCTGGGGAAGACCTTGCTTCCGTGTATGGGGCACACAGAACACTCACCTCTAATCAGGCGGAGTGTTAAGGACACACTGGGATGGCTGCTGTCTGCATGGCTGGCTGGTGTTGGAAGGACATGTCAGCCTGGAGGCTTGGCAGGCAGGGCAGCCACTCACTCATTCATTCAACAAACATTCATTGAACACCTACCATGTGCCAGGCACAAGCAGTGAACAAGACAGACACAGATCCCGCTCTGGTGGAGCTGAGCTGCTAATGGGGGCGGGAGAGGGGAGGTGGGGGGAACAGGCAGTAAATAAGGTAAAGAAGTGAGTTTTGTGGATTGTGAGCTGTTGATAATGACCAAGGAGAAAAATAACGATGGAGGTTATGAGAAGGGCTGGTCTGGAATTTTATATTATTAAATTAATTAATTAATTAATTAATTAATTTTAAAAGCTGACCAGTAAGGGGATCTTTTTTTTTTTTTTTTTTAAAGATGACCGGTAAGGGGATCTTAACCCTTGACTTGGTGTTGTCAGCACCACGCTCAGCCAGTGAGCGAACCGGCCATCCCTATGTGGGATCCGAACCCGGGGCCTTGGTGTTATCAACACCACACTCTCCCGAGTGAGCCACGGGCCGGCCCCAGTAAGGGGATCTTAACCCTTGACTTGGTGTTGTCAGCACCACGCTCAGCCAGTGAGCGAACCGGCCATCCCTATGTGGGATCCGAACCCGGGGCCTTGGTGTTATCAACACCACACTCTCCCGAGTGAGCCACGGGCCGGCCCCAGTAAGGGGATCTTAACCCTTGACTTGGTGTTGTCAGCACCACGCTCAGCCAGTGAGCGAACCGGCCATCCCTATGTGGGATCCGAACCCGGGGCCTTGGTGTTATCAACACCACACTCTCCCGAGTGAGCCACGGGCCGGCCCCAGTAAGGGGATCTTAACCCTTGACTTGGTGTTGTCAGCACCACGCTCAGCCAGTGAGCGAACCGGCCATCCCTATGTGGGATCCGAACCCGGGGCCTTGGTGTTATCAACACCACACTCTCCCGAGTGAGCCACGGGCCGGCCCCAGTAAGGGGATCTTAACCCTTGACTTGGTGTCGTCAGCACCACGCTCTCCCGAGTGAGCCACAGGCCGGCCCTCTGGCGTGGAATTTTAAATAGGGCCATTTTAGATGAGAAGGTGATGTTGGACCCAAGACTTCCTGCTGGTCCCCTCGGGGCCTTTGCATGACCTTAAATGCTGTTCCTTCTGATATCCACGTGACCTCCCCCAGCCTCCTCCGATCCATGTCAAATGTCATCTTTCCAGTAAGCCCTTTTCTGACCGCTTTTCAACATGTAAGCATTTAATGGTACACATGTTGTTTGTCTTATGATGGGGCCACACCATCTTAAGGTGCACAAGTCATAAGTCGAAAATGCATTTAATGCACCTAAGCTACCGAATGCCATAGCTTAGCCTAGCCCACCTTAAATATGCTCAGAACGCTTACCTTACCCTACATTTGGGCAAAGTCATCTGGCAACATAGCGCACTGCAGAGTACCAGTTGTTTACCCTCGTGATCAAACCGTCATACGAGGGGGACTGTTTGTGTACATTTTCTTCTCAGTGTGGCTTTAGCTACAACCCACATATGGTGAGAGGCTTTCACTTTTATTCAGTTCGAGATATTTTACATTTCTTTTTTGACTTCCTCTTTGGCCCATGGGTGTTATCTAATTTCCAAGTATTTAGAGATTTTCCAGATATCATTTTTGTTAATTTCTAGTTAATTTGGTCAGGGTTGGAGAACGTACTTTGCATGATTTCTATTCTGTGATCCTCCTTTTTATTGCAACCTCCCACGTATATCTGATTCCCCTTTTCTCTCTCTCTTTTTTTTTTGGTGGTTTTCCGGTAAGGGGATCTGAACCCTTGACCTTGGTGTTATCGTCCCCATGTTCTAACCAATTGAGCTAATCGGCCAGTCCTTTCTTCCTTTTCTACTCACGGCTTTCTAACACAACTTCTAATAGGTTTGACTTATTTCATTCACTGTCTTTCTCCCTGTTCCCAAGGGTAGAGATTTTTTTTTTTGTTTATTTGTTTCCCAGTGTATCCCTAGTCCCCAGAACAGAGCCTGAACACATAGTTGGTAGTTAGTACATATCTGTCGAGTGGATGAATGGACAAAGGAATCCCCATTTGACATATCGGTAGATCAATGCTCAGAGACGTTGTTCTAGTCTCCTGAAGTCACACAGCAAGAACAAGGCAAAGCTGGAGTGAGCCTGAGCCCATAGACTTGTGTTATACTCAGTTGATGGGGCTGGATTCCACTACCAGTTCCTGAATACCTACTGTGCGCCAGGTCCTGAGGGATGGCATTGGCCATGTAGCCCTCTCCTGCATACAATGACACCACCTAGCCTTTATTGTATTAACCTACCCCAGGCCCA
>NW_007726329.1:788740-820350 GCF_000696425.1 Galeopterus variegatus
GATGGCATTGGCCATGTAGCCCTCTCCTGCATACAATGACACCACCTAGCCTTTATTGTATTAACCTACCCCAGGCCCACCCGTCACAAGGAGTGTCCTTGATGGGCAGAGATGCTGTCAGTCCTTTCCACCTATATACCGTGACCTCCCGTATTCATCTGGAGTCTGACGCTCTCCTGTGCTTAGAGGGTGTTTGCTGAGCAGACAGTTTCTACTTCCATCTCAGGCAAGTCTCCATTTCCCCATCTCTCGAATGGGTACAGTCACACCTGCCCCTCATGCAAAGGAAAGATTCTATGACATTGGGCAGCATAACAGGGGAAAGCCCAGCCCCTGGGGTGAGCTTTTAATGGAATGGAAGGCTGATCTGTCACCACCCTTCCACCACAACTAGGGCTGCGGCCACCCCCTCCCCATGTGCTGGGGAAGATTTTCCACTTGTGGAGACTCTGAATTGCTTATATCGAGACTGTTAGGTGAGAAGTAAATTCTGTTTTATTTAAGCAAATCTTCTAAATCTCTGCTATGGTGACCCAACCTAATATTTTAACTTGTACATGGGCCTGATGGATTTTCTTCATTGTTTAAGATGATTTGAGTTGTGTTGTCTCTTACTTTTATCGGAAAGCTCATAAAAGGGGAATTGGGGTCTTGCTTTTTGGGGTATGTATCAGTTTCCTGTGACAACTGCAACAAATTACCACAAATTTAGGGGCTTTAGACAACAGAAACAGATTATTTTGCAGTTCTGGAGGTCAGAAGACCAAAAAATTGGGCTGAATCCAAGGTGCTGGCTGGGCTGAGCTCCCTGAGGAGGCTGCAGTGGGAAAATCCGTTTTCCTGCTGTTTCCAGCATCTGGAGCTACATTCTTGCATTCCTTAGCTTGAGGCCTCTTTTGGCATCTTCCAAGCTAGCAGCATAGCATCTTGCTTTAGTGGCCAGTTGCCTTCTTCTTCTGTGTCAAATCTCCCTCTGTCTCCCTTTTCTGAGGACACTAGTGATGGCATTTAGGGCCTTCCTGGATAATCCAGGTTAATCTCTCCATCTCAAGAGGCTTAATTTAATCACACCTGCAGCAGGTCTGAGTGCAGTGGCAATTGCAACTAACCGATCATGACCAGTTACAGTTTTCTTTGTTCCTTTTCCAATCCCACTGCTTCTCTTGACTCACTTTTAAAAAAACCCAAATCACACCTGCAAACCCCCTTTGCCTAAGATTACATTCCTAGCTTTTGGAGACGAAGATGTGGATATCTTTTGGGGGGGCATTATTCAGTCAAGCACAAAATAACAGGACACATTATGAGGACCCTTTCTGTGAAAGAGATAGGGAAAATGAGTTGCAGGTGGGAACTAAAGAGGACTATAGCTGGAAGAGGTTTCTGCATGGAGGGGTTGTCGGTAAGGGTTCAGTGCAGAAGATAGAGGCTGCACCAGGTAGTTGGAGCAGGAAGGGATTTAACACAGGGAATTAGAAACTTACAAAATCATCTGGAGACGGGATGGCCAGTTAGTTTAGTTGTTAGAGCACAGCCTTGTGACACCAAGGTCAAGGGTTCAGATCCCGGTACTGGCCAGCCAAAAAAAAAAAAAAGATTTCCATCTTCAATGGACTTTCTCATCAGCACAGAACATTCTGTAAAAATCTCCTGTCTTAACCCCCACCCACTGCCACCTGACTTTGACCCTACATCCTCCTCCATATGTCTCGTTTCTCTGCTCCCCTTTAAAGCAGAACTTCTCAAAGAGTGGTCTTTGCTGTGGGTTCTTCACACTGTCTTTCCTCCATTAAGGGCCCCCCCAAACCTCCCACTCTACTAAAAGTCCTTCGGAGAAGATCATCAATGACCTCTACGTTGCCAGGCGTAGTGGATTGAAATGTCCCCCCAAAACTCACTGAAGCTTGAATTGTGTGCCCCAAGTTTTATGTATTAGAAACTTAGCCCCCACTGTGACTGGTAGGAGGGTGGGAAATCCTATTTTGGTAATTGAAAGGCGGGGTCTTGAAGGTGAAACGTGATTGGATTGTAGGACCATGTTGTAGTGAATGGATTAATAATGGTGGTCAGGGGCTATGGTTCTGAGGGCTTTAAAGAAGAGTAGAGTCTATCTCTCTGCTTTCCCCGCTCTACCATTTTCTGCCATGTGAGACCCCTAAATTGCTGTAAAGCCACCGCTGAAGATCCTCTCAGATCTGTTTCCTGGACTTTGGACTTCCCAGCCTCTGAAACTGTAAGCAATAAATTTCACTTTCTTTATAAATCACCCAGTTTCAAATATTTCATTATAAGCAACAGAAAAGGACTAATACACCAGGTTCAGGGGTCTGTTCTCAATGCCCCTCTGACTCAGCTTCTCGGCAGCATTTGGCATAGTTGAATTGTATTCCTTCCTCACCTGGGTCCGGGAGACCACATTCTCCTTTTCTCCTCTCACCTCTGTGGCTGTTCATTCTTAGCCTCCTTTCTTGTTTTTTTTTTTTTTAAAAGATGACCGGTAAGGGGATCTCAACCCTTGACTTGGTGTTGTCAGCACCACGCTCAGCCAGTGAGCCAACAGGCCATCCCTATATGGGATCCGAACCCGTCGCCTTGGTGTTGTCAGCACCGCACTCTCCGGAGTGAGCCACGGGCCGGCCTCTCCTTTCTTGGTTTTGCTTCAACTCCAGGTATCCAAGAGAATTCAGTCCTTGGACCTTGTGGTGGGTTGAATTGTGTCTCTACAAAATGATATGTATCCAAGTCCGCGCCCTGGAACCTGAAAATGTAACCTTATTTTGAAAAAGGATCTTTGCAGATGTAATTAAGTGAAGGATGTCAAGATGAGATCATCTTAAATTTAGGGTGGACCCTGAATCCAATGACTGGTGTCTTTATAAGACAAAGGAGAGGGAGATTTTTGGCACAGAAATGCATGGAGAAGAAAGCCATGTGAAGATGGAGGCAGAGACTGGAGTGATATGGCCACAAGCCAAGGAACACTTGGAGCCACCAGAAACTGGAAGAAGCGAGTTTGGATCCTCCTCTAGATTTTCCAGAGGGAGCACGGCCCTGCTGACACCTTGATTTCAGACTTCTGCCTCCAGAGCTGCAAGAGAATAAATTTCTGTTTTTTTTTAAAGCCACCAAGTTTGAGGTAATTTGTCATGGAATCCCTAGGAAACTGATACATACCCCTTATCCACATGCTCTCTCCCTCAGCCCACACCGTCTTATGGCTTAAATACCTTCTTGAACTGATGGCCCCAATTTTATACCTTCTGCCTAAACCTCTCCCTTGACTTCAGCCTTGATCATCCAACCAGCGGTTCTACTTCTCTTGACTGTGTAGCAGGCATTTCACATTTAACATGTACAAAATCCAAACTCCGACTTTCCACCTTTCCCACTGACTTTCATAGCTGAGCATGCAGCAACACTATCCTTCTAGAAATGTAGACTTCCAACTATAGTTAAAATAAAATTCAGCCTCTTCTTCATTGAAGGTTTTAAGCAGGAGAGCAGCAGATTTTGATCTATGATTTTAATGTTACTCTGATTGTTCTGGGGGAAAATGGATAATCGGGGGGAGTGTTATGAACGGAATTGTGTCCCCCCTCAATTTATTAGTTGAAGCCCTCACACCCAACATTCTGTATGTGGAGATGGGGCCTTTAAGGAGATAATAAAGATTAAATGAGGTCATCAGGGTGCGGTCCTAATCCAACAGGACTGGTGTCCTTATAGGAAGAGGAGACACCAGGTGTGAGCACACAGAGAAAAGGCCATGTGAGGACACAGCAAGAAGGCGGCCACCAGCAAGCCAAGAAGAGAGCCCTTTCCAGAAACTGACCATGCCCAAACCTTCATCTTGGGCTTCCAGCCTCCAGAATGAAGAGAAAACAAAATTTAACTCACTCAGTCTGTGGTATTTTGTTATGGCAGACTCAGCAGGCTAATACAGGGCAGAAACAGGTAGACCAAGGTGGAGGTTGCTACTGTAATCCAGGCAAAAGAGGATGATGATTCAGACCAGGAGTAGAGAAGGGGCCAGATGCCAGATATACTGTGAAGGTGGAGCCAACCAGAATTACTAACGGAATGGCCACATATCCAGCTACTAGGCACCACCGCACTAAGTGTGGGAGTCGCCAGGAAATGGGACAGGGCATGGTGGGGAGAGTTTATTTCTGCTCTACAATACCTGGGGCTTTAGATGGGGAGACTCAAAGGGCTGGAAATGACTCTAATGGCCGAGGGGCTGGTATCATCAAAAAGGTGTCTTCACTTAAACATCTGGCACCAGAGCTGGGATAACTTAAAGTTTGGCCTCAATTGGGATTGTGGAGTGACACATTTACACATGACCCCCATGTAGCTTGGGCTTCCTGCCAACATGGCTGCTGGGAGCACATTTGAGGAAGTCAAGTGGAAGCTACATGACAGCTGACACTGCTACTACATTCTATTTTTTCTAATTCATTTATTTAGTTGACAATAAAAATTGTATATTTCAAAACACGACGTTTTGGGCCTGCCCTGTGGCGCACTAGGGAGAGTGCCGCGCTGGGAGTACAGTGACGCTCCTGCCGCGGGTTCGGATCCTATGTAGGAATGGCCGGTTTCCTCACTGGCTGAGTGCGGTGCGGGCAACACCACACGAAGGGTTGCGATCCCCTTACCGGTCACGAAAAAGACAAAAAATAACCAAAAAAAACATGATGTTTCGAAATATGTGTACATTATGGAATGGCTAAGTTGAGTTAATTAACATATGCATTACCTTATATACTTATCATTCACTTCCACTGCAATCTGTTGGTTATAAGAGAGTCACTGAGGCCAGCCAAGATTCATGTAGACTCTACTTCTGTTTTAAAAAATTTAAAAATATATATTTATTTATTATTATCATTTTTTTTTTTACATTCTAAGATGTTGTTATGGAGCAGTTGGGAGGGAGGGGGAGAGGGGAGAGGAGCAAGGAATGGGAAAGAGGAGGGAGGGGGCATGGTCAAGGCCTATGGCACCCTCCTCATTCTAGCAGGGGAGCCCAGGGGGCTTCTGGTGGCAACTTGGTCGTGGCTGGGCTGGGTGTGGATGTTGGGTGGCATGGCTGAGGCCTGCGCCCCCTAGCACCCTGGCTTGGGAGCCCAGGGTACTTCCGGCAGTGTATCACTGGTTGCTGCTGGGCTGGGTGTGGACGTTGGGGTGTGTGGCTAAAGCCCTTGAGACTCTACTTCTTGATGTAGTGGCAAGGTCACATTGCATAAGAACACATAGGACATGCAATATTGTTGCAGCCAGCTTTTGAAAATTTATTTTGCCCTAGTCGTGGAATGAGAGAGAAGAGGGGAGTCATGAGTAATTCTAAGGCCATTGGCCCTTTTGAGAAACATAGGCAGGCTGCCCTCTTGGGCAGGGTGTTTCAAATAACTTCAGTCTGGTTATTCCGCAGGCTTTACTTGGCTCGTGGGAAACTCCCACATCCTTGCCATACCGGAAGCTGCAGCCACGCCCACTGTAGCCCTTTCCCCATGTCTACCTTTTTGCTTTATGCTATTTTGGGTGTGAGTCAAAACCCTGTCCTCTCGTTTTGCCATGGCTTGGACAGACTTCTCTCTCTGTCTATAACTTTAAGCTTTTAAATACCTTTATGTCAAGCTCAGATTCTGCATCTATGACTCATACATGACACTCATGTTTTGCAAATTCTGCATCTATGACTGTGGTAGCCAGCCTTCAAGATGGTCCCCAGTGATCCGTACATCCTGGTATTCATGCCCTTGTGTATTAGTCCATTTCTGTTGCTTATAACATAAATACCTGAAACTGAATGATTTATAAAGAAAGCAAAATTTATTGCTTGGTTTCGGAGGCTGGGAAGTCCAAAGTCCAGGGAACACATTTGGTGAAGACCTTGGTGGTGGCGACAGTGATCCAGGGGTCTCACGTGGCAGAAAGTGAAAGAAGAGAGAGAGAAAGCTCCTCACGCACTCTCTTTTATAAAGCCCTCAGAACCACGCTCTGACCACCATTATTAATCAATTCACTACTGCATGGTCCTACAATTCAGTCACCTCTTTAAGGCCTCACCTTTAAATTACCGTAAGAGGATTTCCCACCCTCAAGAGTTACACTGGGAATGAAGCTTCTAATATATGAACTCTGCGGGACACAATTCAATCCATCCACAGCACCTTGTGTAGTCCTCTCCCAGAAGACTCAGAATCTGTCCATGTGATAAATAGACTATAGTGGATATTGTAGTTTGTGACTTGTGAGTCCAGGTCACAAAAGGCATGTGGCTTCCACTTTAGCAACAGCCATGTGAGTGCATCATCTCAAAAGCTGATCCTCCAGCCCCAGTCAAATTCTTCAGAGAACTGCAGCCCCAAGCAACAGGTTGACTGCAGTCATGTAACAGATCCCAGGCCAGAACCACCCAGCTAAGCTGCTCTCATTCCACGGAAACTGTGAGGTAAGAAATGCTTAAGTCACAAAGTTTTGGGGGTAATTTGTTATGCAGCCGTAGATAACTGATCTGGTGTCCTAGCACTTCACTCTGGAATGAGGGAGGTACTTAGCACTTATCACTTTACCATCTTGCTACAAATGTCACCACCTCCAGGAGGCATTCCCTGACTACCTCTTTGTATTAGCCCCCATAGTAGCCCATTACTCTGTTTTTTTATTATTAATATTTTTCTAATACTCACTCACTTTTAGAAATAAAATGTAAAAACCAAAACTATGTTGTTTATTTCTGTTTCTTTACTGGTTTGTCATTTCTCCAGTCTAGATCGAAAGTTCCTTGAAGGAAGGAGCTTATCCATCTTTATCACCCAGGGTGTGGTTCTCTGCAGGAGCTCAGCTGCAGGGGCTGTTGTCATGGTTACTTCTACGCATGGATCCAAACTAAGGGCATTAGAGCACAGCCTTATAACACTATAAGACCAAGGTCATTGATTCAGATCCCCGTACAGGGCAACCACCAAAAAAAAAAATAAATAAATAAATAAAATAAAATAAATAAATAAATAAAAAGGAGAGAAGGTGCCCAAACTAGAGAGAAAGACAAGTTCATGTGTGGGGCTGGGAGTGGAAGGGGCTCCCCTCAAGATGGATTTGCATGAACTTGACTTTTAAAGGAAAAAGGAACTGAGAGAGGCCCCAGACACCTGGGTAGGAAGGACCAGGGGCAGAAGACACCAAGATCTGGCTGCCACTTCTCAGGCTCCTTGTGTTAGCTGCAGCCATGCACACCCTATATACTAACACTTGGTACTCGGATTCACGAGGTAGGGCCTGGCCAGGCTTGGGCTGGGGACCCACTATGGTCAAGATCCAGGTTACAGCATCCTCACCCTGGGGCAGGGGGTGCTGGAGACCAGGGCCTGGGGGATGGAAGTGGGAATGGGCTGGGCTCTGAGTTCCCTTTCCTCCGGAAGGGGCCAGGGAAGAGGAGGATGATGATTATGAGAATACGGCGCCACCGTACAAGGACCTTCCTCCCAAGCCAGGTAAGAGGACTTCTTGGAGGCCAGGTGTCTAGCCTGCAGGAATGGAGGGAGCAGGGCCTCTGGGGGCATTAGCTGGGCATGTATACACATGGTAAGCCTTCTATGTACCCAGCCCGTGCCAGGCACCGTGATGGCAAGAGCGCTGGAACCCATGCTCTGCCCATGAGGATCTGTCAGTCTGATGGGGTAGGCACTTCTGGACACAGCCTTGGGTGAGCAGGGATGAGAGGTGAGGGACCAAGAGACTGGAGAAATCCCGAGGGGGAATTGATGGCTCTTCCTACAATATTGGGGGAAAGTGGATATCAGAGGGGGGAATACTGAGGTAGGAATTTGTTAGGAAGACAAGCCCAGGAGAGAACTGGAGGGTGTACCAGAGACATGAAAGCTGGTGTTTGAGAAACTGTGAGTGGACGGTTGGCTCCCTGACCTCCTTGCATTTATACCCAAAGGCCAGGTTTTCTTTAGACTTGGGTGGCCCAGGCCCGGCTCAGGGTTCAGCAAGAGGCTAAGTGGATATAAAAGTGGAGATTTGAGAAGTTTCCCTGAGTTGACTCCCTCCAGGGTCCCAGAGGCCGTGAGAGATCCCTGGGGCCCAGGTGGCAGTGTGGCCCTGGCATCTTTGGACAGGAGCCATGTAGACTGGGGCTCTACATCCCCCAATTGTGAGTCCAGAGTGGGGCCACCCTGGGAGGTCCAGGGACAATGTGGGGCTTTGCATGAGGGGGGATGAACTGGGATGTGCATATTGGCTGCCCCATCTCCAACTCCAACACTGTCCTAACATGATCCTCAAACCCAGCTCCAAGACCAACCCTATTCCCACCTTTAGGGCCACCCCTTTCCCAAACATAGCCCCCTCCCCATCTCCTAGTGCAACCCCACTTTCATTCCCAAATCCAACTTCATCACCATAACCCAACCGAGGTCCAGCCCAACCTCAACTCTTTCCCCATTCCCAAACCCAGCAATGACTCCATCCTCCATCCTAACCACATCCGGAATCACGGCCGTACTCCCATACCCAGCACTATCCCCAGCGCATCTTCAACCCCACCCCATCTCCAGCCCAACTCAACCCTAAACCCAACCTCACCTCAACTCCACCCCCATCCCCAGTGTCTTTAACTTAGGGGGAACAACGGTCCCAGTTTGTCTGGGACAGGGGGGTCTCCTGGGATGTAGGACTTTATGTTTTAAAACTGGGAAAGCTGTGGGCAATCTGGTTGGTCATTCCGCCTTAACACTGTCTCATCCCTAACTCCAGTTCCATTCCCTTGCACGACCCCATCTCCAACCTTCCACCCTGTTTTCATTACTTCCTTCAATCTCGATGCTAGCCTCAGACCAGCCCTAACCCTGAGCTTCTCTTCTCCAGGTTCGATGGCTCCACCAAGGCCTCCAAGGGCAGGTAAGCTGGGGCAGGGGGTGCAGGGGACCCAGTGCTGGCTTTGCCCTGTTCTGGGCCCGACCAACCATTCCTCCCTCCTCAGGAAAGAAAACCAAGAACCCCCCACTTCCTTGCAAGTCCCCAAAGATGACAGGTGAGAGTCTAGGGCTGGGGTCTTCCTGCTCACCTGGCTGAAGCCCTACTGTGAATGACCATTGTCTTTTTTGATCCCTTCCAGGCCTGGACCTTACCCCTGTCACCTGCGTATCTCCTCAACTGGGTGAGCAATGGGAAGACCCCTTAGGAAGCATGAGAGGGGGCACCTGTATGTTTCCTTTCTTTCTTTTTATTTTTTAAAATTTAATTTTATTGATTATGCATATTCATGGGGTACAAAGCTGACCTTCACCACCTGCACCCAGAATGTGACGGTCAGATCAATAGTATCAGGATGCCCATGATCACAAATTGCAATTATTCCCCTTGCCCCCCACGCAATTAACTCCTGACCTCCTCCCTCTCTCCCCCCACTCCACACAAGGCTAGGTGTGCTCTGTCCCATCTGTGAGTCCAACGCACCACTGTGGTCTTTCTTTCCTTCTTTCTTTCTTTCTTTATTTTTTTTTTGACCGGTAAGGGGATCACAACCCTCAGCATGGTGTGGTCTGCACCACGCTCAGCCAGTGAGTGCACTGGCCATCCCTATATAGGATCCGAACCCGCAGCCTCAGTGCTACCAGCGCCACACTCTCCCAAGTGAGCCACAGGGCCAGCCCCCTTCCTTCTTTCTTTCTTAGCTCCCACTTCGGAGTGAGGACATGTGGTACTTTTCTCTCTGTGATTTGCTTACTTCACTCAACATAATTTTCTCCAAGCTCATCTGTGTTGTTGTGAATGGCAGAATTTCAATCTTTTTTATGGCAGAGTAGTATTCCGTGGTGTATACATACCACATTTTCCTTATCCAGATGGACGTTTCCTTTCAGTCCCCCAAATCTGACCAGAGAACAAAGCAGGGGTTGTTGATCTTGGAAGTCAGAGTCTTATGGCAACTTCTGAATAAACCTGTCTTCCTCTTTCTCCCAGGTGCTGATCTGGAGCCTCCCCCATTCCAGCCATCCCTGTCCTGTAAGTCCTCATCCCCTCTCATGGTGGCCCATTTATGATTCAGATCTACAGCTCTGAAGCGAGACCCTGGGTCATAAAAACTTCTCCTTTCAGAAGCTGCCCCTCCCTGAGCCTAGGCCAGGTCCCCAGGGATGCAGGGTGTCTGCTGGGTATTCTTCAGGCCCCACCTCATGTTTGCATAAGATGTGGGAAGCATTCTCTGCCCCAGAACAAGGGTTTACAGGCTTCCCTGAATGGGGAGCAGCTTGGGCAGGAGCAGCTGGACAGTAGAAGACAATGTGTCATAGATATTGAGGGCAGAGCTGGGTCCACGTCACGTGTAACCTCACCAAGCCTCAGTTTACTTACTTGCAAAATGGGAATACTACTTATATCTACATCATAAGGGTGAGCATCCAATGAGATAAGAAGGAAGTACATGATGCTTAGCACACAGTAAGTGCTCCATAAATGCTCTGGGCCTCCTCAGGGCTCACTCCCCCTGACACTTTCTCGCCGACCACATTTGGTGAAATAGTCATGACTACAGACCTCTGTCCCCCTGCTCTTGGAGAAAGGCCCAAGGGTCCCTTCCTTGCTCCCTGAAGCACCAGTGTCAGACTGTTTGTCTCTACCTCCACTCCCCCAGCAACTCCAGTACCCTGGCTCAGTCAGAAGTCTGGGGGTCCTGGGTGCTACCAGGAGGAGAGATGGATGGTGTACCTGTGTCTGCTGGTGGTGATTTCACTGCTCCTGGGCTGCATCAGTCTGACTGTGACTCTGATTAAGTGTGAGTAGGGCCAGGATGGGGAATGGAGGGGGATTGAGGATGGGGTGTGGGAGGACCTGGGTTTATGCTGGACTCTTTCTCATAGACCAGGAGGTGGTGGAAGAACTGAGGATGTTAACCTTTCAGCAGATGGAGTGGCAAGCAAATGGTGAGTACTTTCAGTCGTGGCTGCATGCCATGCACATTGAGCACCAAGCACAATCACCAAACCCAACTCCAAGACCAACCCCACCCCCATTTTTGCTAGGTACTGTGCTAGGTACTGGAGGGCAGAATGGTGAACACACCAGACACAGTCCCTGTCCCTGTGCAGTGTGTGTGTGTGTGTGTGTGTGTGTAGAGACCTCCATTGGCCATGGTGGCCAACTCTACCTGTTGAGCACTTGAAACCTGGCCAATGTGAACTGAGATGTGCTATAGCTATAACCACACCTGTTTCAAAGACTTGCTACAAAAACATGTAAAATATCCCACTAATAATTTTTAAACATTGACTACATATTGAAATGATAATATTGTAGATATATTGGGATAAATAAAATATATAATTCAAATTAATTTTAACTGTTTCTTTTACCTTTTAAAAATGTGGCCACTAGCAAGTTTAAAATTATGTAATTGGTTCACATTTTATTTTCACTGGACAGCACAGGCACGGACAGCCATTCATCAAATTATCAACCAAACAAGCATGAAATTTCAAATTTCTATGAATAGTGAAAAGGAGTGTGATACAGTTCTCTGAAAGTGTCTAACAAGAAATCTTGACCATATATTTGGATTGGGGGGTATTAGAGGGCCTCCCTAGGGAAATGGTGCTGCAGCTGAGTGAAGGAAGAGGAGAAGGAATTAACCAGGTGAGGTGTTGAGACTCTCAGGCATGTGCAAAGGCCCTGTGGTAGGAGGTAACATTGTAAATACAAGGGAGGAGGATGATGTAGTTGGGCAGGTGAGAGACCATGGTGGTTTGAATGAAGCTAGTGGACCTGAGGATGGAGAGAAGTGGTGGAGTAGAAATGTTTAAGGAGGTAAAATTGACAGGAGCTGGGGATGGATTAGGAATGGTGGTGAGCAAGAGGGAGGAGCATCAGGATAATACACACACATGCACACACATGCGCACACACACGCACACACACGCACATGCGCACACACGCACACACACGCACACGCACACGTGCACACATGCACACACACGCGCACACACGCGCACACATGTGCACACACACGGACGCACACACGCACGCACACACGCACGTGCAAGCATGCACACACAGGCACGCACACATGCACATGCACACACGCACACACATGCACACACACACACGCACACACGCACGTGCAAGCATGCACACACAGGCACGCACACATGCACATGCACACACGCACACACATGCACACACACACACGCACACACACACATAACTTATATTTCTGTCTCATCCAATAGAAGGGCCCTCTACTGAGCTAGAGAGCATTGCAAGAGGGCAAACTTAGTGAGAGAGCAGTGAGAATGCACATGCTACTTGTAGAAGAATCTCCTGTGCTCGGCTGGCCTCTACCATGACTGCTGAAGTCCAAGAATTGCTCCACTCCCGACTGCCTTGTGTCAAACCACTCTTCTGCTCAAAACCCATCAATGCCTTCTCATTGCCCAGAGTCCCATGTGAAACCTTTTGCTTGGTATTCAAAGGACCCAGACATCAGACCTCATCCTGCTTCGAGCTCCAGCTCCTCTGAGGTTCCTCCCCACCCCTACTGCACCCAACATCCTTGTCTCTGCATCTTGCTTTTAAGGTAGCCCATGCCTGCTGTGCCCTCCTCCCTCACCATTTCTGAATCACCCTCTTCCTTCAGAACCCACCTCCTACAGGATGCCCACCATCCCCCACCTTCCCTGAGTTCCAGGGGTTGCTCTGTCCTCTGAGCCACTGTAGGTCCCCTGGGCATTGAGCATGTGGTTTTTGAATTTTAGCATGATTCTCTAGGATGCAGATGTAGTGAGGAGCACAACTCTTGCTTCTCTGATGTGTCTGCAGTCAGCAGTAAGTAGGTAGGGGAGTGGATGGGGTTCTGGTTCCTTAGCCCTCAATGAAGCCCATCCTTTCTGACAGTGACTGGCATGGCAGGGCTAGCTGGCCTGAAGAAGGACATTGACCATGTAAGAGATGACACCAACCAGTCCCTGGTGGAACTTCGAGGCTTATTAGGTCAGTGAGACATGGGGAACTGCCCAGAGATGGAGGGTATGGCAGAGCCAGCCCATTGCACAGCTCCATGGGAGCGGATTCACAGTGCAGTCTATGTAAATGGTGCCCCCTGGAGTTGAGCAAGTACAAATACATGGTTCTGGCTCTAAGGCCACCCTGACAGCATCCTATCCTGTCCTTAGGGTGCAACAGGGTCACGTGCCCTGAAGGATGGCTTCCTTTTGAGGGCAAATGTTACTACTTTTCCCCAAGCACCAAGACATGGGATGGAGCCCGGACGTTCTGCCAGGAGAATTACTCTCATTTGGTCATCATCAGTAGCTTTGCTGAGCAGGTGAGCTATCCCTGCCGAGGCTTTGACAACCATCAGGGCCAGCCTGCCTCTGTTCCGGCAGTCACACATCCTATCCTCCCCTGGATGGAGGGAAATTTGGAATTACTTTTGAGCTACTAAAACTTTAATAGCAAACTCTTAACTGAGATAGTATCATGCAGAGGTTAAGAGGATAAGTATATCCTCTTTGTTTGAGCTCATATCCTGAGTGTGTGTATGTGTGTGTGTGTGAGTGTGTGAGTGGCTGGCTGGTATGGGATCCAAACACTTGACCTTGGTGTTATCAGCATCGATTGTTTTATTTAACCTCTACAATTCTCAATTTAATTTCTAACATGGGAATATAATAATGACTATCTTTTAGGTAGCTCGTTCTATTTTCCAGGCTGTATTCCAAACACCTTACATCTTATGTGCATTAACATCTGCGGTCATCACAACAACCACGCACATTAGTGTATCAGTCAGGAGAGGTTATGTTACGTTGGAGTAATGGTCTCCATAGCTCATTGGTGAAAATGTATGAGGCAAATCATACATGACTTTGAGAGTCTGTTTTCTGCTTCTTTGTACTCACAAAGTGAGTCATGTGGACACTCCTATCCTTCAAGGTGGTAGGGAAACGAGGTCTCACCTGTGTGCATCCAAAAGGAGAATTGGAATATTTGCAAACAACTTTAATGACTTAATACTACTACAGTTAGGTCCTATTACCCTTTGCACATAGTACATACTGTTTATACTTTATGGAGAAGGAAACTGAGGCACACAGGACACTTAAGCAACTTGCCTGTGGTCACTTACAACTAGTAAGTGTCAGAGCTCGGATTTCAGCCCAGATAACTGGCTTCAAAGTCCATGCTCTTGACCATAATCATTATAGCGCTATTTTATTACTGTTTGTGTGGTTTATATTTTTCTGTCCTTTTACTTTTAATGTAGCTGTGTCATTATATTTGTTTTGTATTTTTTTTTGTTTTTCTGTGTCATTATATTTATTTATTTATTTATATATTCTTTCCATCTTTTTTTTTCCCCCCCTTTATTCACTGCTGGCCAATATGGCGCTCTGAATCCTTGACCTTGGTATTATGACACTGCACTCTAACCACCTGAGCCAACCGGCTGGACCTCCTACCCCTGTGTCATTATATTTCAAGTGGGTTTTTTGTACACAGTATATAGTTGGGTTTTGGATTTTAAAAATCTGATCTGACAATCTCTGGCTTTTAATTGGTGTTTTTAGACCAGTTAAATTGAATATAATTATTGATTTGGTTGGATTTAGGTATATCATCTTACTGTTATTTTTTACCTCTATGTCCTCTCTGTTTTTTTTTTTTTGTCCCCTTTACTTTTTATCCCTCTATTTCATAGCATCATTTGCATGAGTAACATAGAGGGTTTTTGAAGGGATTAAAATAGATAACGTAAGCAGGGCAGGCACAAATCATCCTCCCTAAACTCAGGTTCACAAGAAATATAACTTTATTTACTTTAAATTACTCATTTTAGTTCTTTTGAGCTCCCATTTTACCAGGATGGTGAGGATTTAATCTCAGTTGGGGTCCCACATTTTTCTTCCGAATGGGGACAGCTTGTGGTGGGGTCAAGGTCGAGGGAAGCATGTGTCTGATCCTTAATGTTCTTATTCCAAACTGTTATCTACTGGGACATCCACTGACTAAATGATCCTGAACAAGTTATTTAACCTCTCTGTGCCTCAGTTTTCCCATCTACAAAATTGGTATAATAATACCTGCTTCAGTGGGTCATGATGAGGATCACATAAGCTGTCCAAAGTACATAGCTCATTTATTAATGAATGAATTTAACCAACATTTCCTGAGCACCTACTACGTGCTAGGCACTATTCTAAGCATTGGGGATCCTGCATTGGCCAAGACAGTTGGGCTCCCTCTTCTTTTTTTTTGGTGGCTGGCTGGTATAGGGAACCAAACCCTTGACCTTGGTATTACAAGGCTGCGTGGTAATCAACTGAGCTAACTGACCAGCCCAAACTCCCTCTTCTTAAACTGCCTCATCTTGGTGTCTGGTGGACAGTAAGGATGCTCTAAACGTTGGCTGTTCTTCTGGTTTTCTGGCAGTCAGTCATTGGACCACCCAGGTTGCTCCTAAGGCACCTTATTCTCCTGTCAGCAAGGCCTTTTGGGTCTGGAGGTCTCCCCACCTCTTCCCTGCTGTTCTTGGGCACAAGGACTCTCTCTGCTCCTTCTACCCTATTCTGGGGTATACGAGACTGTGAGATCCTCTAAGGCTCCATCCAGTTTGATGGGACAGGAAGCTCTTTCTTCTCTCTGGTTTCCTGACACCTCCCTGGGGCTTTACCCAGGAAATAGTGCCCGGGTCCCTTCTGCTTCTTAGAGTCTCCAAACCCAATTTTTTCCCCTTTTTTTGCTATTACCTGGGGCTCACCAGGGACGAGGTGCAGGGTTTCTCTCCCTTTCTGGGACTCACTATGTCTACAGGTTATAACTTCCTTCCCGTTGCAATCTCTCCTCCCACATTTTAGGGAATCTTGGTTTGGTTGGGTGAGTGAGGTGTGATTTGCATAGTAAAGTGCACAGATCTTAAGTGTAGGTTCAGTGAGTTTTGGCAAATGTATATACCCACGTAATTGTCAACCTAACCAAGATTTGCAATGTTTCCTCTACCCTAGAAAGTCCTCTGTTATCCTTTTTCTAGTTAACTGCCACCACATCCACCCCTACAATCACTGGTCTGATTTCCCTCATATAAATTAATTCACCTGGAAGAGGAGTTGCCTTTAATCATATTTTCCTCCTAATCCTTTTGTCTTTGACATAAGTCCTTTCTCTTCTTCCAAAGGCCTAGGCTTTTGAAATTCTAAAACCAGGAAGTCCCCTTTCTCTCACTTTTCTACTTCCTTTATTCTTTTGCTGAAGCAATGAGGTCCTTTGCTGTCTGGATGCAGATTAGGTCTGCAGGGTGAGGCGAATGTACAGGGGAAACCAAAAATCATCAGTTACTATTGCCAAAAACATGACATAAATGTTATGATGTTAAATGTTAACATGTTGTAGTACTTGCTGTGTGCCAGACACTGTTCTGAGCCCTTTAAGCATATTAATCCATTTAATCCTCACCACGACCTATGAGGAGGTAGCTACTGTTATCATCCCATTTTGCAGATGGGGAAACTGGGGCACAGAGTGGTTCGCAGGCTGTATGAGAACCTAGCAGGATTATTCCCACCATACCTGCTAAAGTGGGAGGAAGGTATTGATTCTGCTCTGCATACCATGGGGACTGGGAGGGGCATGGAGGGCAGCATTTCCAAGCCCCTGACGGTCATGTAGAGGAACCAATGGTTGAATGAAATTTGTATTTGCAGAATTTTGTGGCCAAGGCTCATGGCTCTCCACGGGTGTACTGGCTGGGGCTGAATGACAGGAAACAAGAAGGGGACTGGAGGTGGCTGGATGGGTCACCCGTCACGTTAAGGCAAGTGTCCAGGGCTCCCAGGGTCTCTCTGCTTCCTTTGTAGACCCTGACCAGGGAGAGGAGAAGGGGATGGGTGTGTGGTTGAAGGAGTCAGGGGCTGGTTCTTACTAGGACGGCTGTACTGATTTAAAGATAGAAAAATTTCTCTCCTGGTTGGCAAAATACCATTGCCCTTAAGCTCCTGAAGGTCTCCTGCTGTCCCTTGGATATCCCCACAACAACTAAAGGGTTTATGCCTGACATAGAAGGGACTAGGGACCCTGTTGGGGGGTGGGGTGCGGATGTAGCACCGAGGTTTAACTATTTCGATACCACACCAGGCATTCCCTCTTCCCCGTGTGCTTGTCATCCTTGTAGCCAAGCCAACAGATTCTCCAGAATCCCAGGGTGGGGCTAGACAGGGGCAGCACAAAGGTGTTTTTTTTTTTGGTGACAGGGCCTCTGGTCCCTGTATCTGTAATTTTTCCTCCATTGAAGCATCTCAACATTTTTGTACAACTGCTCAAATAGACCAAGCCCCCAGGCCAACATTTGGGGATAAGGAAGAGAAAGATTTTGATTTGCCAAAATGATGAGCAGGATCTCATATTTTAGTAAAGATTCCTGGCAGGAGGCATGACTCCCTAAAAAGAGATGGCATGGCATGGCACGACCCTGAGAGTGCCCAGCTCAGATCACGTTATGGGGCTGGTGCATCCACCCCCCAGCAGGGAGCATTGGCTGCTAAAGGCTCACAGTAATGCTTTTTCTGGAAAGTTGTCCTCAGCTGAATGAGAACTTGCTCACACAGGAGGTTATCACATTTCCACTGGGGTCATTCCATAGCCAGTGATTGCCTAGCAGAAGCCTGGATCCCTGGTCTCACGTTGCATTATTATTATAATAATATACCGATGCATTATTATTAACTAAAGTCTGTAGTTTACATTAAGGTTCACTCTTTGTGTTGTAAGTTCTACGTTTTTTTTTTTTTTTTTTTTTAAAGACCAATAAGGGGATCTTAACCCTTGACTTGGTGGTGTCAGCACCACGCTCTCCCAAGTGAGCCACGGGCTGGCCCTAGGGTTTTGACAAATACGTCGTGACATGTATTTGCCATTACAGTATCATACAGAATAGTTTCACCATCTTAAAAATCCTCTGTGCTCCCCCTGTTCATCCCTCCTTCTCCCCACTTTTCCCTCCGTCTAGCTTCTGGGACCCACAGGAACCCAACAACATCAATGAAGAGAACTGTGGCAGCATGAACAAAGGTGGCACCTGGAATGATCTCTCTTGCGACAAAACTACCTATTGGATTTGTGAGCGCAAATGTTCCTGTTGAATCCCAAGGCTGAGGAGGGGGATCCATATCCGAGGGTCCCTCACTCTCAGAGATGAGCATCTCCAGTCCTTGTCTCTTCAATGAACTGACATGGATATCCCCCAAACAGGAACAGCACCCTGGATGTATCAAGCTCCCAGGGAGGCAAGTCAGGTCATTTGTAGGGTGAGGACTTGGGCTCGCCTGGATGGATGTGGAGCTGGAAGGACAGCCAGGGCTTGCTGGTGCATGCCCAGTTCTGGGGTCTGGAGAACATTCACCAAGTTCCTGATCATGGATCTTAGGAAGTGATGCTGGCCCTGAGGGATCCAGTTCTGACACTGAGCCCGGGATGAAATACCTTGGCTCCTCTAAACCACTATGAGCTGCGACGGGGCTCTCCGACTGCTTACTTGATGTGGACCAGCTTCTGGGAAGTGGGTGGGGCAAAATCATTGTTGATGAGCAACTTTCTCAATGTCTTGGGTGAGGTTTGCTCAAGCTGGGTGGCAGAATCAGACCTCTGCCAAGACCTGGCCCATGGAACTTTCTAGAAAGGAAAACTGTCTGAAAAAGCAAGACCCCCACACAGTGTAGCTGGGTCAGGCCATGACTTGGTCAGATCCACAGGACAGTGATGGAGATATCTGCCTCCATGTGTCCTTGAGATGTCTGTGGGTTGTATAGATCTTCAATGATTTAACTCACTTTACTTCTGTATGAACTTTCTGGGGCTATCAGCTCTTGCAATGTTATTGCTTCTCAAAACGGCACGTTGGTGTGTGGTCCTTGCCACTGTGTTAGTTTGCTAGGGCTACCATGACAAAGTACCATAGACCACGTGTCTTCAACAACAGACGTTTATTGTTTCACAGCTCTGGAAGCCTGAAGTCTGAAATCAAGGTGTCAGCAAGGTCGGTTTCTTCTGAGGCCTCTCTCCTTGGTCTGTAGATGTTTTCCTCCTCCTCCCTGTGTCTTTGCATGGTCTTTCCTCTGTGCGCATCTGTGTCCTAATGTTCTCTTCTTATGAGGGCACAAGTCATATTGGATTAGGGCCCATCCAATGCCTTCACTTTACCTCAATTGCCTCATTAAGAACCCCATCTCCATATACAGTCATATTCTGATGTACTTGGGGTTAGGATTTCAACATGTGTATGTTTTGGGGGGAACGAAATTCAGCCCATGACATTCACTAAATGCCAGCGGGGTCCCATGGTCATTGTGACCACCAAAAAACAGCAAATTGAGGGCTAGTACTACCCCCAGCTAAGCACAACTCAACATGGTAATCCCTTTGGACAATCCTTGCATTGTATTTGTGGGTGGATAGACATTCTCCAAACTGATCAATTTATTTATCAACAAGTGTCATTGACTAAGAACAGAATCTTCCCTGTTTTGACTGAGAGCAGGTGATTATGGAGGGTCCTTGGTGGAGGGGGAGGGTGGGCCTCACTTTACTTCCTCTTCTCTCTATTCCTGCCCCCCCATATCTACGCCTACCCCAACTCATCACTACCAAAACCAGCCCCCCATACCGTCCACAGCCTGCAGAGTGGGTGGGTGTCATGTTCTATGCCTTCCACCCAGGGGACCATTGGTTCAAACAACAGTTTGTCTGGGGTCAGGGGAAGTTCCTGCATCTCAGAAGGGGAAAATTCCATTTCCTACAATATATGTGTTGATATATGGGGAAGCAGGGGCTGTGGTCACATCTCTGAGTCATGCTGGGCAGCCCACGTAGAGCTGGCCCCAACCTATCTCCCTTCCGCATCTCTCACAGTTGTCTCATCGCAGACAGAGAGGGCAACATGAAAGAGGTCCCCTTTTACCCTATTGGGTCCAGGGGAGCAAAGGTTGGATGCTCTTGGTGGATAAAAATAATAGCTATGGTCTATCAAGCATGTATTATGTGCTTGCTACAAGCAGTGGCTCTCACTTAATTTTCTCCATGACTCTTTGAGGTTGAAATCATGACCAACCCCATTTTGTAGCTGGAAAAACCGAGGTCCAGAGGGGTCTCATGGCTTGTCCATTGCCATTTAGTGGATAAATGGTGCAGCTAGGATTTGGACTCAGTCTGTTCCTGAAATGATTGGTCTTTTTCTGCAGCATCTGCTGCCTCCTGAGAGATTATCTGTACACTTGAATTATCCCTGAGGACCCTGACCTTGTAGCTCTGGTCTCGGCTGGTTATTATGGGAAAGGAACAGTGTAGTGTTGTTGGAACAGACATCCTGGGATGAGAGAGGAGACCAGGGACTGAGTTCTGGGTCTGTGGCTAGTAATCATTGTGGTTTTCCTGGGGTTACTTACGATAATGTAGATAAGCAATGATGAGGACAAGGAGTCCAATTTGAAGGTCAGAGGAGTCTATTTTAAAGATACAGTTAATAGGATTTGCTGGTGGTTTAGGTAGGGGTATGAGAGAAAGAGGAAAGAATGACTCCAAGGTCTTCAGTCTAAGCAATAGGAAAGATTGAGTTATCATTAACAGAGACAGGGGAGGAAACAATGCTTACAAACACAACCCATTAAATTTGGGTGGTTCATGAACTTTTGCTGAAGTTCTTAGAACTTCTCCTGTCAAGTAAGGAATGGTATAGAATGGAATCTTGTGTGTAGCAGATGAGATCATGCCCTGCCTGTATTCTTGATCCTCACCTTTTTACTGACTTCTAACAGCCAGCAGCTGCCACCAGAGTCCACGTGATGTGCCGCATGGCAGGTGGGAAATTCCAGGGGAAAAATGCTTCCTGGAACAGCCTTAAACCCAAGCCTGGACTTGGTGTATACATATCCCAACTCCCTCACCCTTTAGGAGAGATGACTCTGAGATGCATGTTTTACATTTTCCTTTGAGATTTCCTATGGGACCAAGCTTCAGTTTCCTACAGTGGTAGCCTGCTGAATAACACATCACCTAACACATCTTGTATTGGCTGCCTTTCTTTCTCTGCCTCGCTTTTTCTCATCCTTGCTGGTGTTTCCTGGGATCACTTCCAAAATAACCTACTTGCTCTCAAATCCTTATCTCAGATTTTGCTTTTGGGTGAATCAAAATGAAGATGCTAAGGGACAGGAGAAGACAAGCTTGCAAAATGGTTCTGGTTTGCTTGGGACTGAGGAATTAAGTTGGGAAAGTCCTGGGCAGACTAGAATGATTTGACCACACCCATAGGAGGATAGTGTGGCATCAGGGAAAGCAAGAGAAGAGAATGCCTCAAGAGGAAAAAGGGATCAATACAGTAAGATGCAACCCAAAAGCAAAGTTAGATAAGACTGAGAATCAGCCAGTGGACTTAGCACTGAGGAAGCATTGGGGACATTGAGTCATTCTTGGGTGTGTTAGAGGAAGAAGTCACACTGCAGTGCAACTTTGAGCAGTGAGGGGGTGGGAGGAAGTGGAGACAGCAGAGTGTAAACAACTTTTCCCCCTAGAATTTTGGCTGTGATGAGGAGAGCGATGGAGCGATGATTGAGCAAGAGAGGAGGTTATGGAGGGACTTTTTGGGTAGAAGGGACCTGAACATGCTTCCCTATTTCTTTTCCAAATACTCCTATTATTCCCATATTAGATCACCCAGTCTGACTTTTTTCCCTTCATAAATTTTATCTTTTGGCATTTTGCCCTGTGCTTTGGGATATTTCTTTCATGTGATCTTCTAAGCTACTTCTCTGGCTCTTCAGAATTTGCATCGGGTAGGTGTGTACAGCAGGCAGGTGTGCAGAGCAGACAGGGGTGTGTGCACCAGGCAGGTATGTAGAGGCACCTCCCTGTATCCCAGTTTCCTCACTTCCTCTTACACTCAGGAACGGGGCTCCTCTTTGGGGTCTTGGGGACCAGAGGTGTCACATATACATGGGGATGATGTTCACTTTATTCTAGGAGGTCCATGGATCCCTGTGGGCCTGACTCTTCCCAAGATGAATTGTGTTTGATCCTCACCCCACAGTACCCTGCAGCTTGTCTGACAACTTTACACCTGATGCATGGGGGAGGGGGAGACATTTCACCCCCCAGATTTCCCTTCAGGGGCTCCCCCAGAGACACCAACCTCACTCCTACCCAGGTGCCATGGATCCCAGCAGACTTTTGGTTCAAAGAGACAGATACGGTAGGATAGGGACTAAAGGGAATCAAGACATGTTCAGGTGGTCATTCTCCTGGAATCTCTCATTTCTCCTTTTTAGCATGGGGGCCAGCAAACTACTGCCAGGGGCAGGATGTGGGCAAATCCCACCTGCATCTCATTTTTGTATGGCTGGTGGGCTAGGAATGGTTTTTACATGTCAAAAGGGATATACATACATCCATACCCCTAAATACATACATCCATACCCCTATATACATACATCATATATATTACGCAAATCCCACCTGCATCTCATTTTTGTATGGCTGGTGGGCTAGGAATGGTTTTTACATGTCGAAAGGGATATACATACATCCATACCCCTAAATACATACATCCATACCCCTATATACATACATCATATATATTATGTGTATGTGCCCTGAGAAGTCTAAAATATTTATTATTATCTGGTCCTTTCCAGAAAAATTTTGCTTACCCTTCTTTAGCATATTAAATACCACCAAAGAAGAACCAGGAGAGAGAGTGAGAGGAAGATGTAGGACTCAGGAGAGAGAGGATGTAATCAATGGAGAAAGGTCCCCAAAGAGGAGAAGGGAATGGGGTCTAAAGCACAGAGGAAGGGGTTTGTCTTAAACAAGAGGGGAAATCCCTCTGCCCTTGTGGCAGAATCAAGGAGGAAGCAATGGATATCGATGAGATAAAGCAGCAAGGATGGGTATGGATGTGGATATATTTGTAAAGGATGTCAGGAAGTCAAGAGTTTCCATCAGCTGTTTTTTATGATCTCTTTGAAGTAGGAGAAAAGGTCTTCTGCCTTCCACAAAAGGAACGGTGGTGAGGATTGAGGAAGGAGGTGAAAAACTCCCATGGGGGGAAGTTGACTTGGGGTAGGAAGAGAGAGTTCCAGGTAGCATGGAGATTCTTGTTGAGATCAGAAAGCATACATTTGTAATGGCCCTTAGATGAGTTGATTCTGGGATCTCATTGCCTTGATGGAGAAGTGGACAAGAGACACAATTGGTTCATAAGGAAGGATGCTTTGGGCTGCAAGTAATGGACTACCTGACCCAAAGCATCTTGACAATAGGGGCTTATTCATCTTACATAGGAAAAAGTCCAAGGGTTGGTTCAGCAACTTAATGATGTCATAAAAGCCCAGATTATTCCCATCTTTCCACTCTTCCATCCATAGTATTTCTTTTTTCATCTTTTGTTTTTCTTCATCTTTTCTCCAGGAATCATACTAATGTAAGATAACAGCCCAAACCAGGAACTGTCCATTGTGTCTTTGTTTTTATGAAGGAGAAAAAATATTTTCCAGTAGGTTTTTCTTATATCTCATTGGCTAGAACTGATCTAAATGTCCATGCTAAACTGACCTCTAGAAAATGGGAATGAGAGCAGCCTGGTTAGCTCAGACCGGTATTTCTCAAGTTCAGCACTACTGACATTTGCAGGTGAATAATTCTTTTCTTGTGGGGGCGGGGGCTGTCTTGTGCATTGCAGGATGTTTAGCAGCATTCCTGGCTTCTACCTACTAGATGCTAGTAGAACCCCTTTGCCCCAGTCATGATAACCAAAAATGTCTCCAGGCATTTCCAAATGTCCCTGGGGTGGGGGCCAAACTTATCCTTAGTTGAGAACTTCTGGCTTAAACCAATCTAAACTGACCCACTGGGCCCAGCCACATTGCTGTTGCAAATCTGAACACAATGTACATTCTATTAATAAGGAAAATGCAGTGATGGTGATGGCTGCTGATTAAACAATCCACAGTGCTTACCATTGTTGGGCTGAGGTTTTCCCAGGCAGGTATGGAATCATAATGAGGAAGCAAGGGCGTTGGTAGTGTGGGAGAGAATCACTTGATGTGGCTGATCATGAGACTTAGCCTGGATAATAAAGGAGGTAAAGCCAGTAGGAAGCTGATGGTTTGGGGGACTGGATGAGTTTAAGGAGTAAGTTTAGAATGAGGGAGAGTAAGAACTTGAGGAAAGGCTTTGAAAGGGGCTTCCTCATATACAGAAAGTCAAGGAAGTATTAGCAATGGTCATGATTTGGGTATCCAGGGACAAACATTGGCTGAACACATCACAAAAAAGAAAAATCCAATTTAGCACATGTTTATTGAGAGCCTATTATGTAGAACAAACACATCAAGAAGTAGAGGTTAAACATTTCCACTCCAAGGATATGTATAGTGAGTCCCCTTGTCCTCAGATTCATTCTTCATGATGCCAATGAGATCTATGGCTATGACATTCCATATGGGGTGGAATGTTCTAGTTTCAATATTTTCTCTTCATTTGTCCTGGAAACATGTCCTTCCCCCCAAAAAAAGATGTTTAGATTAAAAGCAGATATAAGGGTAAAATCAATCAAACAAACGATCAGATAAACACAACAAAAACATGGAGAAAGAGCAGAAGTGAGGTAAAGCTAGCTTTAATTGGAAGGCAGGGATGGTGTGATCTCCTAGTATTTTAGAATTCTACAGCCATTTTTAGGTTATAGTGGGAGTACTGCTCAAAATCCAGGATGAAGACTTTTTCTTTTTTTATACATTTTATGAATTTTCAGACAATATCCCACCCCACAATTTCATCCCCCTGGATGTTGGTTTTTGTCTATAAAGAAAGCCTAGACTCTAAGCTCCATGGAGGCAGGGACTGTGTTGGTCTTGCTCCTTTCTGTATACCCATTGCCTTGCCTGACACACTGTAGAACTCAACAAATATTCTCTTTTCTTCCTGCAAGTTACAGCTCGATTTAGAAGACCCAAGCACCATAGGGGAACCAACATCTCCTGTATCAGACCATGAAGATAAGGTTCTCAGACTAGGTTATAAGAGTCATTATATGCAGGAAGTCCAAAGTTATGTCTTCCTTTCTGGTATTTACGGTTTATTCACAGAACTCCCTGTCCAGATCCAATTTACCAGTCAAGTGAACTTTTCCTATAAGCAATGTTGCCTAGTTACACAACTGATATTTCAACTTTATCAAGTTTCTAAGGAACGGAGCTAGAAAGTTAACCTGAGGTCAAATTTGCCATAGAGAAAGAGAGTTGCATTAGCTTTTTTTTTTTTTTTTTTTTTTGGCAGTACAAAGATCGAATCCTGGGCCTTGGTGTTATCAGTACCACAATCTTATCAACTGAACTAACCAGCCAGCCCTGAGTTTCATTAACTTTTAACTTAAACTCTGTGCCTAGAAAAATAAAAGCATAAAAGATCATTTAAAATAAAACCAATATATTTCTTAAAGAGAGGTTCATAGTTTTTATTTTATATTTTCCCTTTTCAAAGTTACATTCATCTTATTCAATTTCAACAACTTTAAGCAATAATACTATTTCACTGTGGGGAACCAGTAACTGGAGAGCTGGCATCTCTGGGAATTATTTTGGACTATCTGGGAAACCTTTCATAGGTCATAGTCAACAGTGTGCACCTATAACAATTTTATTCTTTTTTTTTTTTTCCTTTTTGTCTTTTTTACTGACCGGTAACAGGATCGCAACTCTCGGTGTCACGCCTGTACTGGGGACCAGCAACGGGATCGCAACCCTCAGTGTTGCGCCTGCACCGTGCTCAGCCAGTGAGCGGGAACCGGTCTCCACATGGGATCCGAACCCTCGGCGGGAGCGCCGCCACGCTCCCAAGCAGCGCACTCTCCAGTGCGCCACCGGGCCGGCCCTTTTTTGTCTTTTTTTACTGACCAGTAACAGTATCGCAACCCTCGGTGTCGCGCCCGTACTGGGGACCAGCAACGGGATCACAACCCTCAGTGCTGCGCCTGCACCGCGCTCAGCCAGTGAGCGGGAACCGGTCTCCACATGGGATCCGAACCCTCGGCGGGAGCGCCACCACGCTCCCAAGCGGTGCACTCTCCAGTGCGCCACTGGGCCGGCCCTAACAATTTTATTCTTGTTCAGAATGAGTAAGCCTAATGTTCATCAATTTTTTGATCACCTTACATGCTCTAAGACTTTTCCTGGTTGCATTTTTCTCTTGGTCCTTTTGGAAAGATTTGGAATTAATTCCCTTTCCCTACCTTCAATAAGGGATTGATGTTTCTTTAGTGACCTCGATATCTCCACTGCTGAGGAAAATCACCTATTATTTCAAGAAATGCTGAAGACAATTTATCAGAAATTTCTCAATTTAGATTAACTTAAAAAGAATGCATTCTAAGGCACTTTGGCAAATGGATGTGGTGTTCGTTATGTAAGAGACATGAAACCAAATGAGACAGGAAGAGTTTTTATGGATAGAGCATAGGAGCCCATCTTGCCCATCCGGAGAAATATCTTCTTAGAAGTATGTTCTATTGATAAGCCAGGTACAGAAAGAGAAATACTGCATGTTCTCACTCATAAGTGGGAGCTAAAATAGATAAAGAAAGAAGAAAAAGGAAGAAAAGAAAGAAAGAAACAATCACAAAATACATTGAACTTAAAAAAAAAAAGAACAGAATTGTGGCTATTAGAGGTGGGAAAGGGGGAGGGGGAAGGGGATTAGTGAGAAATTAGTTAAGGGACACAAAGATTGATTACATATTAAAAACATGAGTATGCTAATTATTCTGATTTGATCACCACATATATACTCAATTATGTTTCAATAAAAAAAGAAAAAAAATGGGGCCAGCCTGTGGCTCACTCAGGAGAGTGTGGTGCTGATAACACCAAGGCCATGGGTTCGGATCCTATATAGGGATGGCTGATTAGCTCACTGGCTGAGCGTGGTGCTGACAACACCAAGTCAAGGGTTAAGATCCCCTTACCGGTCATTTTTATAAAAAAAAAAAAAAAAGAAAGAAAGAAATAAGTTTTATTGTTTCTCTAAAAAGGCAAATAAAGGACAAATATGGAGAGAAGTCTCAGGTAGCACTGGAAACTCATTCTTTGTGCATTGTCTACTCAATAGATGGACAGATGATACTAGCAAACAAGTTCAGAGGTATCCCTTTTCTAACAGGGTCATTTCTACCCCCAGTAAGTTCCCAGTATTCTCTGTAGTCTTCTCCTATAATTATATAGAGCAGGGGTAGGGACCCTCTCCCAGAACCCCTTCCACGGTGTCCACCAACTCTGCCAGGCTCATGTCCACCTCTCTATGGGACAGTGGGAGTTAGGGGGATGATGATCTCTCTGCTATGTCTATGCTTGTAAGTTTCCCCCAGTGGGATTCTACTTTAGATTGTAGCGTTGCTGGTGATATGTTTTACCCACATAGCTTTGCATGATAAGAATATACACAAAACCCAGCTTAAACACTGTTAGCAAGCACGGAAGAGCCCCTGAAGAACAGTATAGCGAGAATGAGGAATTCAAACCAGGATACAGGAAAATAACTCTTCTCCATACCCTCCAGGAAAGGGGGTTTGCAGTTAGACAAGGAGAAGTTTGGGGTGTCCAGAGGGGTGGCGGTGAAACATTAGAATAAGTCACAGGTTCTCTTACCACACTGGGTTCTGAGTCAGATCAAAACCTGCTGGAGAGTGTATATGTCTCAGACTCTGATTTCGATATCATGAACTCTCTAAACCACTTTTGGTATTGTTTCCGGACCTGGAACATCAAAGGAAAAACCAGGATAGTTTTTTGTGAACATTGGCAAGGAGGAGAAAAGTCAATGAATCAGGAAGAGAGTAGAGATTTATTATTAAAAAACCTTTCCCACAAAATGTGGCATACCTATACAATGGAATTATCCTTAAAAAGGAAGGAAGTTCTGACACATGCTACAACATGAATGACCTTTGAGGACATTATGCTGAGTGAAATAAGCCAGACACGAAAGGAAAAAGACTGTGTGATTCCACTTATAGGAGGTCCCTAGAGTAATCAAATTCATAGAGCCTGAAAGTAGAGTGGTGGGTGCCGGGGGCTGAGGGAAGGGGTAATGGGAAGTTAGTGTTTAAGGGGGATGGAGTTTCAGTTTGGGAAGATAAAAAAGCTCGGGAGATGGATGGTGGTGATGGCTGCACAACAGTCTGAATGTGATGGTACTTAACACTTAACAATGGTTAAAGTGGTAAATTATGTTATACATATTTTACAAAATAAAAATTTTTGTATCACAGAATACATCTTTGTTGTAGAAAATTTATAAAATATGCATACACAGAAGGAAGAAAATAGAAGTTACACATAATTCCTCAATCTAGTGAAAATCAGTGATCAGGGCTGGCCCGTGGCTCACTCGGGAGAGTGTGGTGCTGATACCACCAAGGCCACGGGTTCGGATCCCTATATAGGGATGGCTGATTAGCTCACTTGGGAGAGCATGGTGCTGACAACACCAAGTCAAGGGTTAAGATCCCCTTACTGGTCATCTTTAAAAAAAAAAAAATCAGTGATCATGTTTTGGTGGTATCTTTCCATGTGTCATGGTTTGGGGTACCCTGGAAGCAGACCCTTAGACAAGGGTTAAAAAGTGTAAGGAGTTTATTTGAGAGGTGATCCCAAGAAACACCAGGAGGGAAGCAGGGGAGTGAGACAGGGAAGAGAAAGCAGCCAGTTTAGGATGAATAATCAAGGAAGTTTCCACTGTGGGCAACTGGGGTTCAGTCCCATTGGGCATCTCTCTCTGTAAATGTAAATGTTTATATACATTATATAAATAAAATGGAACTCTCTGGTGTGATGTTTTGAAACTTGCTTTTTCAAAAATTTATTTTAAATATCCTTCCAGTCATAAAATATTCTTCAACCTGGACAAATATTAACACTTGAATGTTCTAAGCCTGTGCTTAGGTTCAGGTTCAGTTTCAGGTTTTTAAACCTGATCTACATCTTGAAACCAAGTCGAGCTGATCCCAGCTAAGATCAGCTGAACCCAACTTACCTGTAGACCCAAGAATGAGAAAAGTAAACATCTGCGTTTAAGCCACTGAGATTTTTGAGTTTATTTTTGTTACACAGCATTAGCCAACTATTACAAGTGGGAAAGCCAAAGAAAAGGAAAAAAAAAAAAAACCCATGATATTTCCTTGATATAGCTATTATTTACTTTCCAAAAGCTGTTAATAAACTGATGTGTCTTACATCCAATTGCATTTTAAAGTAAAGAAAATATTGGGAGTGTTTACACACTGATAACAAGTGTATTTGAACATTTGTAGAACATCGACTTAAAGTTCTTTAAACTACATGCCTTCGAAGTTGTCTTAAATTTAAAACAACAAAGAAAGGGGTGGATGTTTACCTGCTGGCTGAGGAGGCAGTAGACCAGGAAAATGAAGAAGCCCTGAAGGCTATTGATGATGGTGAAGAGATAGGCCATGACTTTGGCAGCTGGACCCACCTGCAGGATGCCCAGACACCATGTGCAGCCCAAGATGAGGAGCTGAGCTGTCGCTTTAAATGTCAGCATCCTGAGAGGAGTCAGAGATGATGATGTCAAAAAGCTAATAGTGGATATGGACACCCCTACAGTGTAGCTGTTTATAGTGAAGACTCTCAAGCTACATTGCCTGGGTTTAAATCCAAGCCAGCACTAATTAACTGTGTGATGTTGGGCAAGTTACAATTAGCCCTCTACCCATGGGTTTTGCATCCTTGGACTCAACCAGCCATAGATCAATAATATTTGAAAAGGAAAACAATAAGAAACAACAATACAATAATAAAAAATAATACAAATAAAAAATACAGTATAACTATTTACAAAGCATTTCATTGCATCAGGTATTATAAGTAATCTTAGAGATGATTTAAAGTATACAGGAGGATATGCATAGGTTATATGCAAATACTATACCATTTTATATACGGGGCTTATATAAAATGGACTTATAAAATTATCATTTTATATATAAGTCCATTTTATATATTTTATATAGGGAACTTATATAGAATGGACTTACATACCATTTTATATAAGGGACTTATATGTTCATCTGTGGATTTTGGTATCCACAGAATTTTATTTTATTTTTTATTGAAACATAGTTGATTGTACATATCTGCAGGGTACAGAGTTGAATATCAGTACCTGTGTGTAATATGTGATGCTCAAATCAGGAAAATTAGTATATTCAACATTATACAATGTCTCACAGAATTTTAGATTTTGAATTTTGGGTTAGTTTTGGAGGGAGTGAATCTCCCACGGATACTGAGAGATGACTGTACTTTACTTGTAACTCAGTTCCCTCATCCTTATAAATACTCCTATTTTATAGGGTTGCTGCAAAGATTACATGAGACATATGAAAGTACATGAGAAATACTAACATATGAAAGTATTTAGGACAGTGTATGGAAAAAAGTTAGTACCATACATACATAAACATTCTAAAACTGGGTGTTCTTTATCTTTCTTTTATCATTTATCGATAGGGGGTTATATAATTCGTTATTCAAAGAGAAAGTTTTTTGAGATCAAAAGGAAATACTATTAATAATTACAGTGCCTCAGCAGGCATAAACTGGAACTGTGCCAGGTAAGTTGAGACACAAGCCATACTACCTGTAATATACACACATATATCCCTAATTATTAAGTACAATATTACATAACTGAGAAAAGGTAATTGAGAAACCACCTGTGTAGTGTAATCCTGTTGTGTATGTGTCTTTCTGTTCTATAGGAATTGCACAGAGAAAGGTCTGGGAAAATATACATATCATATCCCACACATCATACAGTTTGTTCTGGCTTCCTGGGAAGTGGAAGTAGCAGGAAAAGAGAGAGTTAACCATTTTCACTTTTTATTTTATATATTTTGAAAGATCTTGAAAAAATTTTAACAAACCTGTCTTATTTTTACAATTAAAATGAAAACAAAAAATTATGTATTCAAATTAAAACAGATGCTGCCAAATAAAATATTCATTCCCCAAGATATTTTGAAATAGTGTTATACAAAATATATTTTAACCCAGATCCTTCTTGAACCTATTACACACAACTGGAGATATACATTTAAATTTGTTATAATTAGCTTAATTGATCTCTATTGGTTGGGGTGTACACAGTTTTGCATCTCAGCTCTTATGGTTTCTATAGGATTTAAGCTTTTAGTAACTGTTAGATTAGCAAATCTGAGTTGGTTGTTTTTGATGAAATGAGTACTCTTTATGCATCTTGTGTTGTGTAGTAGAAACTGCTGGTTTTCTCCCTTCTCTTTTTCCTTTTAGTGTTAAATCTCTTCCCCCTTTGATTTTTATGAGGGAACGTGGCCACTCTAGAAGAGACTACATTTCCCAGCCTCCTTTGCAGCTGGGTGTCATCATGTGACCAAAGTTGGCCAATGGGATAGGAGCAAATGTGGAATGTACACCTTTTATGTTGCCTCCTTCCCATGCATGGGATATTTTTTTTTTTTTTTTTTTTTTTTTTTTTTTTTTTTTTTTTTTTTTTTTTTTTTTTTT
>NW_007726329.1:820360-826350 GCF_000696425.1 Galeopterus variegatus
AAAAATTTTAACAAACCTGTCTTATTTTTACAATTAAAATGAAAACAAAAAATTATGTATTCAAATTAAAACAGATGCTGCCAAATAAAATACTCATTCCTCAAGATATTTTGAAATAGTGTTATACAAAATATATTTTAATCCAGATCCTTCTTGAACCTATTACACACAACTGGAGATATACATTTAAATTTGTTATAATTAGCTTAATTGATCTCTATTGGTTGGGGTGTACACAGTTTTGCATTTCAGCTCTTGTGGTTTCTATAGAATTTAAGCTTTTAGTAACTGTTAGATTAGCAAAATTGAGTTGGTTTTTTTTTTTTTTTTTTTTTTTTCCTTTTTGTCTTTTTTACTGACCGGTAACGGGATCGCAACCCTTGGTGTTGCGCCCGTACCGGGGACCGGCAACGGGATCGCAACCCTCGGTGTTGCGCCCACACCGCGCTCAGCCAGTGAGCGGGAACCGGTCTCCACATGGGATCCGAACCCTTGGCGGGAGCGCCGCCGCGCTCCCAAGCAGCGAACTCTCCAGTGCGCCACCGGGCCGGCCCTGAGTTGGTTGTTTTTGATGAAATGAGTACTCTTTATGTATCTTATGTTGTGTAGTAGAAACTGCTGGTTTTCTCCCTTCTCTTTTTCCTTTTAGTGTTAAATCTCTTCCCCCTTTAATTTTTATCAGGGAACGTGGCCACTCTAGAAGAGACTACATTTCCCAGCCTCCTTTGCAGCTGGGTGTCATCATGTGACCAAACTTGGCCAATGGGATAGGAGCAAATGTGGAATGTACACCTTTTATGTTGCCTCCTTCCCATGCATGGGATATTGACAAGGCCAACATGCTAGGGGATGGTGGGACAACAAAATACAGTAGGAAGAACCTGAGTCCGTGGATCACTTTGTGGAGCAGAGCTTCCCCACTAGCCCTGGACTGCTCACCTTTGAACCATGACATGAGAGTGAAATAAACCTCTAAAAAAAAAAAGAAAACACACACACAAAAAAAACAAAACAAACAAACAAAAAAGAAACAAGAAAAAAATAACAACAACAAAAAATAAACCTTTTTTCACTCTTTTGTTTTTGGTTCTTTTTTAGTTCACAGTATTTTAGCCTGTACTCTTGCTAATACAGGTTCTCATTCATTATGACTGTAGAAGACTAAAAAAATTTTTTATTAGCATTTCATTGTTACAAATTGTAATTATTCTTTTTACCCCTTATTCGATCAATCACTCCCCAATCCCCCTCACCCCCCACCTCTAGTATCCTTAGGTTTGTTCTATCCTTCTGAAAGTTCAGGGTATTACTGTGTGACTGTGGAAGATTACAGTGGCCTGGCTAATCCCTGGAGCATGGTTGTGGAGTGTATGTGTGTGGATATGTGCGAGAGATGAGTAGGGGGTGGGTTGACGAAAAGACAGTGGGAAGTTTTCCTGGTCACATCCTACCTTGTATTCCGGATGGTTGACACTTCACTGTTGAGGGAGGAAAGTTTGCTTTTCAAAATCCAAAGGGCCAAGAGAAAAAATACTAAATTCACCTGTAGGAATGACACAGATCATGCAGAATGCCAGTTAAAATAACACACGGTGTTCACTTTAAATTGCACACAAGTCCTACTTCCCTGCACATGAAATTGAATTGGTAGCAGGTGGAAAATCAAGCCACACAACTGAGAAAATGCATGTCCCTTGTGCTATCTTGTACCCAGCACTCTGGTGGCTCTTGTTCAGTCAGAAACATTGGAGGCAGGTACTCACACAGAAAATGGCACAGACTGGGCCAAGGAAACCCCAGATGAATCCCTGGTCCAGGTGGAGCCAGCATCTAGGAACAATGAGGAAAGTGACACAAGGAGAGATCAGAGAAAGCACACGATGTGAACAGGAGGTGACACTTTTCCTGTTAGGGAACTTTTCCAATTCCTCCTGAAAGTCAGCTGATGACAATCATGGCTTTAATTGCTCACTACTCTGTGTTTGTGTTATGTTAAATATTTTATGAGTACAATCCTGTTGATTTTTTTTTTTTGCAGTTGGCCAGTACAGGGATCCAAACTCTTGATCTTGGTGTTACAAAGCTGTGCTCTAACCAAGTGAACTAACCAGCCAGCCCTGTTGAATTTTTAAACCAACATTGCGGGGTGGGAATAACAGGGACAGCTGTTCTCCTCGTTTCACTAAGGAGGGGACTGAGATTTGAGGACTCAAGGTTCCGAATCATGCGACAAAGCAAATCTTCCTCCTTCCAAAACCTTCTGAGCTCTTAATACCATCTTGCCCTGACTCGCTGGGAAACAGGTTAGAACTGTTACGGAGGAAAACATAAAGTGTACTGCAAATGTATGATGGGTCTTCAAAAAGTTCATGGAAAGATTTGTATTATTTTATAATTCCATTTTTCCAGGAACTTTTTGAAGTATCCTTGTAGCCAGTAGGTCCCCCTTGTTTGTGGTTTTGCTTTCTGTGGTTTCAGTTGACTCTGGTACAGTACAGTAAGATATTTTGAGAGAGAGAAGTCAAATCCACATAATCTTTACTATAGTATATTGTGATAATTGTTCTATTTTATTATGATTGTTGTTCATCTCTTTTTGTATCTAATATATAAATTAAACCTGATCATAGGTATGTATGTATAGGGAAAACCGTAGTACATATAGATTTCAGTACTATTCAGGCATCTACTGGGGGTCTTGGAATGTATTCCCCATGGATAAGGGGAACTACTGTACTGTAATCATCATCATTAACACTGCCCCCAATAATATTTCTTAGGAAACATCCACTGCACAGGATGAGAGTCAAGCTTACCGATCAGGTGTTCCATAAAGGTGAGATCTGAATGCTGCGGAAATGGCCACAATCACTGCGGGGACACCATAGCCCACAGGGAACATGAGACCCTTCATGACTCTGTTCATGCTTGAGTAGTTGACCACAGTCAGGTTTCGTGCAGTGAGGAACAGGTATAGACCTTCCAGCAGCATCCAGGTGAAGGCGGCCAGGTAGAGGTAGTGTAAAGCACCAGCGATGATGGTGCACAGCCCCTGTGGGAGGAGAAAGAGTCACCAGAAGGGGTTGTCAAGGTGGAGGATGGGCCTAGGTCCTCTCCTCTACATTGACATTGGGTATAGAGCACCTGACATTAGACCAAGGGCATTGAAAGTAAGGGTGACTGGGGCCGGCCCGTGGCTCACTCGGGAGAGCGTGGTGCTGACAACACCAAATCAAGGGTGAAGAGCCCCTTACTGGTCATCCTTAAGAAAAAAAAAAAGAAAGTAAGGGTGGCTGATCGTCAACACTAGCACTGGCCATGTTGGCAGCAACCCTTCTGACTTTCCCTGGGACCTGAAGGATGGCAAAATAGGCCACCCTAAAACATGCCACTTTGGCATAAGGATGATTTTGAGCTGAAGGCAATTGAGAAGAAGCAGTTAAAAAAAAGCTCTCGGGCCGAGCCCGTGGCACACTCGGGAGAGTGCAGCGCTGGGAGAGCAGCAGCGCTCCTGCTGTGGGTTCGGATCCTATATAGGGATGGCTGGTGCGCTCACTGGCTGAGCGCGGTGCGGGCGACACCAACCCAAGGGTTGCGATCCCCTTACCAGTCACAAAAAGGACAAAAAAAAAAAAAAAAAAAAAAAGCTCTCTGCCCTCTCCCTAAAAGCAAGATATCAATTCACATACTTACCTTTTTTTGGTGGTAAGAACACTTAAAATCCACTGTCTTAGCAATTTTCAAGGACAGTATACAACATATTGTTATTGGCTATAGTCACCATGATGTACAATATAACTCTTAAGTTTATTTCTCCTGTCCAACTGAAGTTTTGTATCTTTTGAGCGACATCTCCCCACACTCCTCATTCCCCTCCACCTCCCACCTCTGGTAACCACCATTCTACTTGCTGCTTCTGGGAATTCAGCTTTTTTAGACTCCACATATAAGTGAGGTCATGCAGTATTTGTCTTTGTCTGCCTGGCTTATTTCACTTAGCATAATGTTCTCCAAGTCCATCATGTTGTCAGAAATAGCAGGATTTCCTTCTTTTTTAAAGGCTTGATAGCATTCCAGAACATAAATTTGTGAAGGTGTCCCTTGTACGTCCCACCATCTGCCACCCCTAGAGTCTCCTTTTCCTTTGTTTCATCACTTCTCCAAATTTTATTGTTCTTTGTCAAAGATGCTGGCATTCTAAGCCACCTCTTTGAGATATACAAATGTTAACACACTTTGGTTTATTTTTCTCTTGTTAATCTGTCTTTTGTTACAGGGGGCCCAAATAAGAACTCAGAAGGGCAGAGAGAAAATTATGTTTTCCTCCCCTACAGACCCAAGGGCATTCTATTAATGTGTCCAATGTAGCATCACTCCAGAAGCCAGCCTCCCCTGGGCCAGGGCAGGGGGTTATTCCAGGACACCATCAGTACCTTGGGTTCCGTCCTGTCGATTGCAGTGAGGAAGAGGAGGTGGGCCAGGAAGAGGCAGAGCGAGAGCTGCAGGTGCAGGGAGGTGCTGGTGTTGTGGATGGCTTTGCACAGGAGGAATGTGAGGCCCGCCAGGAGGAGGCACAGCAGGGAGAGTCCCAGCCCCACGTAGGTGATGATCGTCAGCACAGGATCCTCCTCCTGGGACCCAGCAAAGCAGAGTTCACAGTCACCCTTCCCTGCTTTGGGGTAATGGTTCTCACTGTCAGACTGGGGCATCCCAAACACAGGCATGAAGCTCAGTAAGAGTGTGGCAAGTGTCTGTCACACTTCCTTCTGGGACACACCCTGTTCGTTCTTGCTCAGAGCCTTTACACATATACGTATCTCTTCTTGGGATCCTCAGGAAGAGGATCCTTTCCCTACTGACTTTTTACAAATTGGGGTAAAATTCACCTAACACAAAATTCACCATTTTGAAGTGAACACTCCAGCGGCATTTAGTACATCCACGGTGTTGTACAGCTACCACCTGTATCTAGTTTCAGAACACGTGCATCACCCCAAAAGGAAACCTATCCCCATAAGCAGTCACTCCTCATTCCCCTCTCTCCAGCCCCAGGCTACCACTTTCTGCCTCTATGGATTTTCCTGTTCTGGGCATTTCATATAAATGGAATCGCACACGTTGTGGCCTTTTGTGTCTGGATTCTTTCACTCAGCGTGATGTTGTCCAGGTTCATCTGCATGGTAGCACTACTGACTGTCAATGTTCAGGTTTCAGCTGGAATAGTTAATTCTTAGAGAGGTCTCTGACCTCTAAAGTAGAACACCTTCTGAAATTACTCTGGTCGCTTGCTATCTTTCATTTTCTTTATAGCACTTATCGCTACTGAGCTACTGAGCAGGGGCTCGGAAAGTATTAGCTGGAGGAATCCAGCGTTTCCATTGTACCTGGCTGGTGAAGGCCATGAGGACAGCGAAACTGGACAGGTGAGTGCAGCTGCATACGGTGTGACTTTCATTCACTTCTATCAGGAAACAACCATCCTTGGACCACTGGCCACCTTCTTCTGTGCTCCTCCAGTAGACACAGAAAGCCTTTCTGCTCCTGGGATTCATCTGAAAACAGAATGGGCTTATCATCTTCCCCAGGAGGGATAATCCTCAGTGTTGGTCTATGCTAGGAAGCTGCACACAGAGGCACACGGGAGTGGCTCAGGACATTTCTCCTTTTTAAAAAAAATTTCCAACGGGTTCAGATCCCTGTATCAGCCAGTTGCCAAAAAATTCTTTTTTCTAAAATTTGTTTTTTTACTTCATTGATGTAAAAATTGTACATATTTATGGGGTTTATGTGATAATTAGATTTAAGTGGCCACCAGGCCCCCTGCCCCATAGTCACTGCTCTACTGGGATTCTACATAGTGTTAAATAAAGCCAAGGCTCTCTGGGAGCCAGAATTTTTTTTTTTTTTTTTTGGTACTTTTTTTATTGGTTATGAATATTCATGAGATACAAAGCTGATTGACACCACTTGTGCCCAAGATGTGATGGCCA
>NW_007726329.1:827194-831209 GCF_000696425.1 Galeopterus variegatus
TAAAGCCAAGGCTCTCTGGGAGCCAGAATTTTTTTTTTTTTTTTTTTGGTACTTTTTTTATTGGTTATGAATATTCATGAGATACAAAGCTGATTGACACCACTTGTGCCCAAGATGTGATGGCCAGATCCATACTGGCAGCATGCCCATTACTTCAAACAGCAATTATACCCCGTGTCCCCCACCCAATTATCCCTGACCTCCCTCCCCGTTCCCTTTTCCCCCACTCCAGTTTGTATCCCTACGTATGGTGTCTGGGAGCCAAAATCTGGTGAGATTTCATTAGTTTCTGGACCTTGCCTTCTGTCATGGGAGTCATACAAAAACAGAGTCTGAGGTTCATCCGTTTTCGTCTCATGGGACCAAGGAGTTGAGTGAGATAATTTCTTGTTTGGGGCTTTGAAAAGCCACTGGACACCCCCAGAATTCTTGCTGCATTCCTCCCCGTCCCATGCCATATATCAAAAATTCCATACCTAGATTTTATGCACCAGATAGAGAAAACCTACCTTTCCCCATCTTTCCTCCTTTAACTCTTGTTTTCTTAACAGAGCAGAAAGAGAAAGAAGGAAACAAATTCTGTTATTTCTATCTGCCTATTAGCCCTCTTTCTTTTAAGAGTTTGGGCAGTAGGGAGAAGTTGGTTAATGGAAACAAAATTACAGCTAGGTAGGAAAAATAAGTTCTAGTGGTCTACCGTTGTGCTAGGTATCTATAATTAACAATAATTTTTTTCTTTTCCCTTTTTGTCTTTTTTCGTGAACGGCAATGGATCGCAACCCTCAGTGTCGCGCCCGTACCGGACCAGGACCGGCAACGGGATTGCAACCCTCGGTGTTGCTCCCGCGCCTTGCTCAGCCAGTGAGCGGCCGGTCTGTATGTGGGATCCGAACCCTCGGAGGGAGCGCTGCCGCACTTCCCAAGTGGCGCACTGTAGCAGTGCGCCACCGGGCCGGCCCAATTAACAATAATTTATTGCATGTTTTCAAGTGGCTAGAAGAGAGCTCGAATGCTCTCATCACAAATAAGTGATGATTTTTGGTGGTGATGGATATGCTAATCATCCTGATTTGATTACCACACATTGTATACATGCATTGAAATATAACTCTGTCCCCCATAAATATGTACAATTATTATGTGTTAATTAAAAAAATCATATAAGATTAAAAAAAGAGTTTGGGCAGAAAATGGAAAAAGGCAATAAATTAAAAGTTTTTTGATTGAGTTATATGATCTTAATAATGAATATCAGCCTTCTGTGTGAGAATAAATATTATGTCTCAGTTCAAATTTCACAGATGTATGATGTACCTGCACCTAAAATAATTCCAAGCACTTGAATAACACTGCCCCAGAGAAATGTCATATAAGCCACTTACATAATTTGAAATTTTCCACAAGCTACAATAAAACGTAAAGAAACAGGCAAAATTAACTTTAATCATATATTTTATTTAATCCACTATATTCAAAATAGTATCTTTTAAATATTTCTATATAAATCTGTAAATGCAATCAAGATTAAAGTTATTAATGAGGTATTCTACATCTTTTAAAATTTTCTTTTATTGTTTTGATCTCTCTCTCTCTCTCTCTTTTTTTTGGCAGCTGGCTCGTACAGAGATTGAAACTTGGACCCTGGTGTTATTAGCACCACATTCTAACCAACTGAGCTAACCGGCCAGCCTGAGCTACTTCTTTTTTTTATTTTTTATTTTTAATAACAAATTATAATTGTATATACTTATGGGGTATAATGTGATGTTATGATACATGCATATAATGTAGAAGGATTAAATCAAGCTCATTCTTTTTTTCTTTTTTTTAAAAAGATGATCAGTAAGGGGATCTTAACCTTTGACTTGGTGTTGTCAACACCACGCTCTCCCAAGTGAGCCATGGGCCGGCCCTCTTTTTTTCTTATTAAGTCTTCAAAATACCCCCTATATATGTATAATCAATTCATTTTAATTAAAAAATAAATTACCATAATAAAAAAATCAGGAAATACTGTGTAAATTTGGACATACTAAATTTTCAATATACTAAGTCTTCTAAACCTCAATTCAAACCCACCGCATTTCAAATGCTCAGTAGCTACAGGTGCTGCTGGCTACCATACTGGACACTGCATAGTCTATAGGCACTGAGAGTGGACAATGTAAAAATTCCTTGGTGTACCTCGATGAAATATGACAAGCTCAAATCGTAGCTGTGACCCACCTTCATGTGCTGGAAAATCAGAGTCACAGACTTGGAGGAAGATGTGTTCCTTTTAGGTCCGATAGCAGCACTCACTACCTGTGAGTTCAGGTAAACTCGGTCATTCTCATCTGTCTCTTCGAAAAAAGTTTCATTGATGATATCTCCCAGAGAAGAGTAGGAGATAAGAGCAACCGCACTGGGACCTGAGAAAACCGAAAGATGAAGTCTTTAGAATTCCCACTTTTCCTTCCACGTCTTCCTACCCAAATCCAGCTCATCCTCAGGACCCAGCTCAAACCGAGACTCCCGCTCAGGAAGTCTTCCCCAAGCCCTCAGGCAGCGATGGTGCTTCTGTCTGCTATCATGTGCAACGCTGAGGAGGATATATCTGTCCATGAATAGTTTCGCATGAATTGAATCCTATCTCCCCAGTGGGCTCCAAACTTTTTGAGCAACTCTACTGGAGATGTCATTTGGAAACCACAAAGCCCTTGGCACTGTGCCTAGCAAGTGGTAAATGGTTCACTCTTTTAAAAGATCTTTTTTATTTCTTAAGAAAATTTAAATTATATTTCCAACACCCAGAAAGAATAGATTAGACAGGGGGAATAGGTTTTCGAGATCTATTGCCTGGCATGGCAACTACAGTTGATAACAATAATATGTATTTCAAAATTGCTGAGACAGTAAATTTCAAATGTTCTCACCACAAAAAATGATAAGTAGGTGAGGGTGATGGGTATGTTAATTAGCTTGATTTAATTATTCCACAATATATACACATATCAAAGCATCACATCGTATCTCATAAATACACACATTATAAAGATGTATAATATTTAACATAGTATAAAGGCACTTCAAAAAGTTCATGGAAAGATTTTAATTCTATTTTTAAGTGAACTTTTTGAAGTACACTCATATAACATAATGCATAAAACACATTATATATTATATAAAATAACTAATTATACAATATGTATAATTATTATTTGTCAATTAGAAAAGAGAAAAGAAGACATAACAAACATCCACATAGACTTAACATATGTTACATTATATTATCATTTTGTCCTATTGGCTTTAGAGCGATCTTATTTATTTATTTATTTATTTTAATTTATTAATATACACTGTAGTTGATTTTCATGTTCTTTAACAATTCCTCCTTTTCCCCCTCCTTCTCTGCCCTCCCCACCCATCAACATCATATCTGTTCACTTATAGAACTATTTTTTAAAGAAATGAAATATTTAAGATATGGCCAAAGCTCCCACTACCTCATTCTTTCTTCCTTCTCTGGAAATAACCATGGACTTGAAGTTGAGGTATAGCCTTTTCACGAATACTTTTGTAACTTAACTATATATATATATATATATATATATATATATGTTTCCATAACAATATATAGTATTGTTCTCTGCATTTAAAGATTCACATAGATGGTATCACACTTTGGGTATCTTTTTGCAATTTGCTTTTGTCACTCCTGTTAATATTTTCAAGACTCAGTCATACCAATACATGTTCATTGGTTTATTCATTCAATTACTGTAGAGTATCACATTATTTAATACACCACAATTTATTTACTATAAAAATAAGTTATAAAACTTTGATGAGGAAAAAAAAAACAAGATAAACTTCATACAAAATCCCACCACTCAGAGATAAACGCTGTTGGAGTTCTGAATTTTTTTCTAGGCATAGATTTGTGGGTCCAAACATACATGCAGAAAAAATTGTCCCTCGGGCCAGCCCATGGCTCACTCGGGAGAGTGTGGTGCTGATAGCACCAGGGCCG
>NW_007726329.1:831704-836499 GCF_000696425.1 Galeopterus variegatus
GGTTAAGATCCCCTTACCAGTCATCTTTAAAAAAAAAAAAAAAAAAAAAGAAAAAATTGTCCCAGATTTGTAAATGGGCAAAAGATATAACTGGGTGTCCTTCCAGTACAGAGATGAGTATTGTCCAGAAGACTCTCTGCAATGATCAGATTCTATAGGGGTGTTGCACCTTCGATTAACTTTCTATCACCAGGCTATTTCACAACTGCATAGGCATAGAGGACGACATGTAGAAGGCTCATAGTAGTGCAAATTCCTTAGGCAGAAATGCGTTTTGTCCCAAAGATATGCAGTTGCTTTCTGTCCTGGAGAAAAGATCACCCCAAACACTACACTGTATTGCCCTACAGGATATTAACCACTGTTTGCATCTGTTACCATATTTATCCCAGCATTCTCGACTGTTCTATATATGAATATGTACATGTATGTGTATCTGTTCTTCAAATTGCCTCTGAACTTGTCTTACATTTTATTGGTTCTTTCATTAGTTAATGCATCGAATATAATCATTGACATGCATTTGTTTGTATTTGCCTGACAGTCATCATTTCATCTTCCTGAAAATTATATATATGTGGGGAGAGATACCTGTATACATATATGTCAACACATATATGAGGGTACTTCAAAAAGGTCACAGAAAGATTCGAATTATTTTTTGATTCTGTTTTTCCATGAACTCTTTGAAGTACCCTCCTATGTGCACACACACAAGCATAGATGAGGATCAAAATAAATAGAAATTTTCACAGTGTCTTCACTTCTGTCGACCCAAACCCTTTTATTTTTATTTTTTTGGTATCGAATGGGATAAATCTTGGGGGAAGAGAAGTACTAGAAGAACCAAAAGAGGCTAAGTTGATTTATGTAAGAAAGGATATACATCGACTCTTAGAAGAAAATGATACAAAAGGTGGGAGAAGGGGCAAAGAAGCAGCAGATGGAATTTTGGGGGAGGAAGAGAGGCGAGAGACTGGGTCAGCTGTGAGGACGTTCAGGAAGTCGGGCAAGACTCGTGTGACGTGTCCAGACCTTCGTCCTTTGCTACCTTTTGAAAAGACTTCAGTAAAGACTGAGTTATTATTCAAAGCTCTTGGGATTGGTTTTATGTTTCTTTAGGATGAAACATAATGTTGAGACTGGACTCAAGGAGATCCATTTATAGATGGATTACATGTATGTCTGTCCATCTGTCTACCTATCTGTTCATCTACTTATTTATCCACCCACCCATCCATCCATTCATGTATCCATGTATCGATCATCTATCTATCTAATCTCTATCCATCTACCTTATCTATCTATCCATCCATCATCAATCTACATGTATGTCCATCTGTCTATCTGTATCCATCCATTCACCCAGTCATCTATTTTTATCTACCTATCTGTCACCTATCACCTAACTATCTCTATCATCCTTCCATCTTAGCTATCACCCAGTCATCTATTTTTATCTACCTATCTGTCACCTATCACCTAACTATCTCTATCATCCATCCATCTTAGCTATCTCTCTATTATAGCTAATAATTTTCTTTCTCTCTCTATTACATATATACAAATAAAATATAGAAGTAAATATATATGGACATTATATATACATATATTTTTGATATTTAAAACAACGGAATGCCTACTCTGTTCCAGGCACTACTCCTGGGATACAGTGGGGGACAAGATAAACTGAATTTCTGCCCTCACGGATCTTTCTTTCTGGTGCTGAAGACAGACACGAGGTGTAAACAAATAAAGGTACATATCAGAGAGTGATCGGTTCAACAGAAAAAGTTAAGCAGGACATGGGAGCAGAGAGAGACGGGGCTGCTCTTTTAGATCGTTTTCAGACAATCTCTCCGAGTGAAGGGACGGAGAACCGTGTGGATATCCGAGAGAAGAGAGCTCTAGGCCAAGGAAACAGCCGAGGCAAAATCCCAGAATGTGCTCGGCTGGTTCAGGAAACAATGAGGGTCTGTGAGTGAGTGCAGAGGAGAGAGGGAGGGGACAGGAGCGGATCGTGCAAGGTCTTGTGGACCGTGGACATTTTGCTTTTATTCTAAGCCCCGTTGAAAGCCTATGAAGGGTTTTAAGCAGGAGAATGGCATAATTTGAACTACTTTAGTAGAATAAAAATATACATGCATAATACATTAATAATTTTATTATCTATTGATAGAATATGTGCATGGCATATGTCAATAGGACGTTGTTCTGGGCTTAAATTGTCTCCTAGCTGTCCCCCCAACCCCCAAATTCATATGTTGCAGTCCTAACCCCCGGTACCTCAGAATGTGACTGTGTTTGGAGATCGGGCCTTTAAAGAGGTGATCAGGTTGAAATGAGGCTCCGTTAGGGTGGACCCTCATCCAATCTGAATGACGTCTTCATAAGAAGAGGAAATTTGGACACACAGAGAGACACCAGGGATGTGCACTCACAGAGAAAAAACTCTGTGAAGACACAGGGAGCAGATGGTCATCTGCAAGCCCAGGGGAGAGGCCTCCGAGGAAAGCAATGCCGTTGATGCCTTGATCTTGGACTTTGCATATTTCCAGTCACTGTTCTCTGTGGCTGCTGGGACCTCCGAAAGTCAGAGATGCTGTACAGGGAATTGTTACGAACGTTAAGGGATTAAATTCCAGCTTTGCCACTTAGTAGCTGTACAATTCATCCTGTTGGAATAAATCCCTCAGCAGGTGTCTCTAATCAGGCTTCTTTGTTCCCCCTGGAGGGATCAGAAGGAGGAGATTCACTTCTGTTTTGCTGAGCACATGGCAGTTTCCAGGAGTCAGAATGAAACAGCTGTAGGTGGTGGGAAAACAGCCCCAGGTGATAGATCAACCTGTTATTATGCTTAGAAATGGCTTATGTTTCAGGGCTGAAGTATTCTGGTGTAAGAGTCAAATCACAAGCAGAAAACGGAAGAGTGGCTTTAGAGATTTCCAAGGTCGGTTTCTGTGGCCTGGGCTTGTTCTCTGCGATGTTTTACTGGGCGGGGAGTCATGTGATTGTACCTCTCGGGTTGACTACAGAGTCCCAGTTCACACCTGGTGTCCTGGTGTACTTTTAATAGCATACCCTTTCCCTCTTTAAAGTGTCCCAGTTTGGATGCTAAATTACACAATCTCTCTAGACCAGCGTTCTCAATGGGGGGCAACTCTGAGGGGACATTGGCCAGTGTCTGGAGGCATTTGTGGTTGTCACGACTTGGGGGTTGCTACCAGCATCTAGTGAACAAAGGCCAGGGATGCTGCTTAACATCCTGATTTCAGCTGAAAATGCCAACCGTGCTGAGGTTGGAAACCCTGCTCTGAACAGGACCTGGAGGACAGAGGAATGACCCTCTGTGAGCTTCTCATACATCCATAAATCAGTTCTTTTCTCTCCTTAGGAATGTTGATGCCTCACCCTAAATGAGGATTTAATTCAACCAACATTTGTCACTCTTCTTCAGGCACTGTGCCCCTCGTGGTGACTACTGAGAGAAAGAATTCATGGTCTTGGCCCTCAAGGTGGATTCCAGGATGGTGGGAGGAGATGGGGACAAGTCAGTCAATAGATACAACACAAGACAGCATGTTAACTGCCAGGACAAGGTAGGTTCAAGATGCCAGGGGAGTACAGAAGAGGAAGGGCGTGACTCGATGCTGTGTTGGAAGTTGGGAAATCTGGGGAGGCATTGGAGGAGGTGAGAGTTGAGCCTGTTGGAAAAGAAGAAAACCTGCACCTAGCAGAGTGGGGGTCGGCATTCCGGGGGGTGAGTGGCCAAGGCAAAGGCTCGGAGGTGAGATGCAGGGACCATCAGGGATGGTAAATAGTCTGCTGCTGGGCACTTCTGTGCCAGGTGCTTCTCAAGGTGCATGTAATCACATGGTGTCATCTGTAATTTACTTAAACAATTCAGCCTGGGCAGCTGATATGGGGCTGAGTCGTGTCCCCCTTGCCCAATTCATATGTTGAAATTCTAACCCCCAATATTTCAGAATGCAACTGTATTTGGATGTAGGGTCCTCAAGGAGGTAGTTCAAATGAGGTCATTAGGGCGAGCTTTAATCTAATCTGACTGATGTCCTTATGAGAGGAAATTTGGACACAGACACACACAGAGACAACCTCGCAAGACACACACAGAGAGGACCACATAAGACACAGCAAGCCAAGGAGAGAGGTCTCATAAGAAACCAACCCTGCTGATACCTTGATCTATGAGACAATAAATTTCTGTCATTTAAGGCTTTGTTATGGTAGCCCTAGCAAACTAATACAACAGTGTATCTTCTCTCTCTTTTTTAACCTTTTAAAAGTTATTTAGTGGCATTGAGCACATTCACAATGTTGACATCACCTGTATCTAGTTCCAAAACATTTTCATCACCATCAAAAGAGACCCCAAGTCCACTAAGCAATCACTACCCACTGCCCCTTCCCTAGCCCCTGGAAACCACTAATTTACTTTCAGTGTCTATGAATTTACCTATTCTGGAAGCTTCTTATAAATGTAATAATATGATATGTGGCTTTCTGTGCCTGGCTTCTTTCATTCAGCTTAATGTTTCTAAAGTTCATCCCCTGTAGCATGTATCAGTACATTATTCTTTTTTGTGACTAAATACTATTCCATTGTATGGATATACCACCTTCTGTTTTTCTGTTCAATCACTGATGGACATTTGGATTGTTTCTACCTTTGGGCGGTTGTGAATAGTCCCCCTATGAGGACAATTAATTCTTTTGTGTTTTAGTTTAAGCTATATTGGGATAACTATTTTCTTGTCATATTCCACTTATATTA
>NW_007726329.1:836772-837757 GCF_000696425.1 Galeopterus variegatus
TTATATTAAAAATTTGCAGACCCACCCATGGATCTTGATTTATCTTGATTCCCTTTAGCAATGTACATTTCATTCAAATTGGTCAGATTTATTTATTTATTATTTAATGTGGCCAATCACACATAGGGTTCTACAAAAGTGGGTTTTCAGTGAAAAAATTAGCTTGTTAATAAGACTAATGAACATGGAGATGGGTTCTCATTAGGGAAATTAGTGAGATCTAAGATATACGGATCAGCTGAACTAATTTAGAAGCCTCCAGTATTGTGCATTAACAGGCATGAGAGTTTTAATTAGGAATGCGGCTTTGCTGCGAAGCTTGAGCCCCAAATATATCTGCCTCTTCCATTTTTAAAGAAAAGTAGTTCTCAATTGGAGATCACGTCGTAAGCCCGGAGGGTTTTTATAACACGGAGTGCTGGGCTGCATCTCCAGAAAGTTAAATTCATTAGGTCCAGGAGGGGCCTGAGAATTTACATTTCTAACCTTTTCCAGGTGATGCTGATGCTGCTGGTCTGGGGATCACACTTTGAAAATCACTGGTTTGGAAGATTCGGGTTGCCTGATACGAACTGCAAAAGTAACAGAACCCTGTCCCTGAAGTATTGTCCCATCTGTTTCAAGGGAATCCCACTGTGTTTTTTCAAATTTCTTTATTTTCATTCATTTGAAAATTTTCTACTAATTGAAGGCCATTCATATTCAGAACTATATAGCTTCATCTGACACATCAAATTATCTCTTTTATAGAGAGAAGTATACTTAAATTGCAAGTTATTTGCATATCATTTGCATATTAATTTATGGAGGTCAGAGAACGATTTTTAAACGTGTCCCTCCCTTTGCCTTTTTTTCTTTATCTTCCCCCAGCACATGCAACTGACGTAGAACCTTAAACATAACTGTTGCTCCAATAAGTGTGTATTTTTTTTTTTTAAGAGAAGAGGTTTAATTTATTGATTGCTCTTTGGCAAAGGTTATACAG
>NW_007726329.1:838093-839369 GCF_000696425.1 Galeopterus variegatus
TATGGAGGTCAGAGAACGATTTTTAAACGTGTCCCTCCCTTTGCCTTTTTTTCTTTATCTTTCCCCCAGCACATGCAACTGACGTAGAACCTTAAACATAACTGTTGCTCCAATAAGTGTGTATTTTTTTTTTTTTAAGAGAAGAGGTTTAATTTATTGATTGCTCTTTGGCAAAGGTTATACAGAACATTACTGGGGTGAAAATTAAATTCTATTTACAGACTCCTAAAACTTTAAGCCAAATTAGCTTTTATGAGACTATCAAATCCTCTCTCATCCTCATACATGTCCAGGTCCCTCAGTTATAGTCTAGTGTTTTTTTTTTTTTCTTTTTTAATGAATGAATGAAGGAACTCACATATACTCAAGTTTAATCTTGGAGAAAATTTTTGCTTAAATTATCATCAGTAGTATTTTTATTATTGTCACTTTCAAGGGAACCCTTTTGATTCAAGGTATGGCCAGAGTCCCTAGGAACACAGAAAGCTGTAACTTTGCTGTGTTTACAGAATAGATTTCATGATGAGGATGTGTTGAGCCTGCTTGGTAATAAATATTTGTTTCATAAATTACTTGTATGTTGGAGAATTTGGCCTTTTAGTGTAGCCTGGCTCAAGAGTGTGGGGGTGTGGCTAATCCTCCCAACCTCTAACCTTTGATGGCTATAATTATCTATCAAAAAAAGAACCAATAGGTCATTTTATCATTTCAGAAAAACATGGGACCTGGCCTTATCACCTTTCTGCCCTCATTGCTCCCCAGTCTTTTCCTCCTTCCCTTTATTCCAGTTCCATTGGCCTTTTTTGCTGATCCTTGAATATGCCAGAAACATTCCAGCCTCAGGGCCTTTGCACTGGCTGTTCTTAAATACTTGCTGCCTTAAATACTTTCCCCCCAGATAGCTACATGGTTGGTTCCTGGCATTCTTCAGGTTTCTGCATGAATATCACCTAATCAAGGGCTTTCTATGATCATGTATAAAATAGTTCTCCTCTACTGTCACTCTTTACCCCCTTACCTGCTTCACTGTTCCTCAGAACACTTGACAAATTACAGTCAGCACTCTGGATCTGTTGGTTCTGCATGCATGGATTCAACCAAGCACGGATCAAAAATATTAAAAAAAATTGTGTCTGTACTGAACATGTACAGACTTTTCTTTGGTCATTATTTTCTAAACAATATGGCATTTCACCTATTTACACAGCAGTTACATTCTTTTTTTTTTTCCTTTTTGTCTTTTTTTGTGACCGGTAACGGGATCGCAACCCTCGGT
>NW_007726329.1:841598-847302 GCF_000696425.1 Galeopterus variegatus
TATACAGATAAGGAAACTGAAGATCAGAAGTTAGGTAAAACTCTGACTCCTGAAACCAAGTTCTTAACTAACGCCCCTTAGCACATACCCTTTGAAGCAACAATTATATTTTTAGGAATTTTGGAAACAATCATGGACAAGAGGGCAGATTTAACTACAAGAAAGTTCACAGCAGCATAGATGATAATGGTGAAAAATAGGAAATTACCTAGGTGTTCAACAAAAGGGGATTAATTAAATAAGTGGTGGGTTTCTATAATGAGAAATCACGCTTCCAATGAAAATAAAGCCATGAAAAGAATTCCCATCAAGAAAAAAGCTTGTGACATTTGCAGCAACATGGAAGAACCTGGAGGACATTACGCTAAATGAAATAAGCCAGGCACAGAAAGACAATACTGCGTGATCTCACTCATGTGGAATTTAAAATAGTTGTTCTCGTAGACGTAAAGAGTAGAATAGTTGGTTACCAGAGGCTGGGGAGGGAGGAATGGAGGGCAGTAGGGTAGAGGTTATCAATAGGTGCAAAGTTACAGTTAGATAAGATGGATAAGGTCTGGTATTCTAAGGTGACTCAGTCAAAAATATTGTAGTGTGTATTTCAAGATAGAAAAGAGGATCTTGAATGTTATCACCACAAAGAAATGATAAATGTTTAGGTGATGAATATGCTATCTATGCGGATTGAATCATTATACAATATATGCAGGTATTGAAACAAAACACTATACCCCATAAACATGTACTATTAAAAAAATAATTTAAAAAAGTGACACCAACTATACATTTTTTATGCAAAAAACAAAACAAAACAAGCTCATGGAAAAAAAGAAGGTAACTATGGGAGGTGATGAGTTTGTTAACTTAATTGTGGCAATAATTCTACAATATATACGTGTATCAAATCATCACGTTGTACATCTTTAATATATACACATTTATTTGTCAATTACACCTCAATAAAGATGGAAAAAGAAAACAAACAAGCTCATGAAAATATCTAGCTTAACAAGCAGACAGCACAAGACTGGCCATGAATGAAAATTGTCAAAGCCAAGTGATGGGTACATTAGGGTTATTATTCTGTCTCCTTTTGTGTATGTTAAAAAGGTTAGAAAAAAGTAACAAAATAGCACATCAAGACTGATACTATTTTAATAACATTTTATAATACTANAAAGGAAAAAATTCAGATGACAGTCTGAGGATAACAAATCCATTAGGGAGGAGCCTACCGGGCATGTTTCCCCACAACTCACACAATGGTACTGCTCTGTGTGAATGCAGCCATGATATGTACCTTGTATATGTCCTTGGATGATGTCGTTGCAATGGATGTCTATTGAGTTCATTTGGGCATTCAAGTTGAATATATTTCTTTCTTCAGAGCAGTTGTCTGTAACCACTTTAGTCTCAATAGCTAGTAAGAAAAGCAATGAGCAAGCTTACTGATATTATAAGAAGCTTAAAAAATGTGCATAGCAACACAGCTCACATTTACTGAATGTCTAAGATGTGCCAGTCACTGGGCTAACAGCTTTATACATGTCATCTTTAAGCAGCTTCCTATAACCCATGAGGGAATATTATACAGATAAGGAAACTGAAGATCAGAAGTTAGGTAAAACTCTGACTCCTGAAACCAAGTCCTTAACTAACGCCCCTTAGCACATAACCTTTGAAGCAACAATTACATTTTTAGGAATTTTGGAAACAATCATGGACAAGAGGGCAGATTTAACTACAAGAAAGTTCACAGCAGCATAAATGATAATGGTGAAAAATAGGAAATTACCTAGGTGTTCAACAAAAGGGGATTAATTAAATAAGTGGTGGGTTTCTATAATGAGAAATCACGCTTCCAATGAAAATAAAGCCATGAAAAGAATTCCCATCAAGAAAAAAGCTTGTGACATTTGCAGCAACATGGAAGAACCTGGAGGACATTACGCTAAATGAAATAAGCCAGGCACAGAAAGACAATACTGCGTGATCTCACTCATGTGGAATTTAAAATAGTTGTTCTCATAGAAGTAAAGAGTAGAATAGTGGTTACCAGAGGCTGGGGAGGGAGGAATGGAGGGCAGTAGGGTAGAGGTTATCAATAGGTGCAAAGTTACAGTTAGATAAGATGGATAAGGTCTGGTATTCTAAGGTGACTCAGTCAATAATATTGTAGTGTGTATTTCAAGATAGAAAGGAGGATCTTGAATGTTATCACCACAAAGAAATGATAAATGTTTAGGTGATGAATATGCTATCTATCCGGATTGAATCATTATACAATATATGCAGGTATTGAAACAAAACACTGTACCGCATAAACATGTACCATTAAAAAAATAATTTAAAAAAGTGACACCAACTATACATTTTTTATGCAAAAAACAAAACAAAACAAGCTCATGGAAAAAAAAGAAGGTAACTATGGGAGGTGATGAGTTTGTTAACTTAATTGTGGCAATCATTCTACCATATATACGTGTATCAAATCATCACGTTGTACATCTTTAATATATACACATTTATTTGTCAATTACACCTCAATAAAGATGGAAAAAGAAAACAAACAAGCTCATGAAAATATCTAGCTTAACAAGCAGACAGCACAAGATTGGCCATGAATGAAAATTGTCAAAGCCAAGTGATGGGTACATTAGGGTTATTATTCTGTCTCCTTTTGTGTATGTTAAAAAGGTTAAAAAAAAGTAACAAAATAGCACATCAAGACTGATACTATTTTAATAACATTTTATAATACTAAAGAGTTGAAAGATAGAATAATCATAATTATAACAATTACCATCCTAGTTCTGAGTACATTTCACACACTATTATTATCCTCATTTTTCAGATGAGGAGACTAAATCCGGTGAGGTGAGGGCACTGGTCCCAGATCAAACCATCACAACCTGGCAAAATCAGGAGAGGTGAGAATTACTCCTGGGCCGGCCCGTGGCTCACTCGGGAGAGTGTGGTGCTGATAACACCAAGGCCACGGATTCGGATCCCATATAGAGATGGCCGGTTTGCTCACTAGCTGAGCATGGTGCTGACAACAGCAAGTCAAGGGTTAAGATCCCCTTACCGGTCATCTTTATAAAAAAAAAAAAAAATGAGAATTACTCCTAATCTGGAAAATGGTTTAATTTTGAACAAAAGTATCCAGATTCTAGTTTTCCAAGGTTAGGCACTGGATTTTCAGAAAAACTAATTTGAAGTCAAAATTCCAGAGCTGGGATTGGAAACCATTGACAATCTTTTTTTAAAAAACAGCTTTATTGAGGTTTAATTGATGTACAATAAACTGTACACATCAAAACGTACAGTCTGATGTGGTGTATACACCTGTCAAATCACCACAACGATCAAGTCAGTAAATGTTTCCATCACCCCCGATAGCTTCCCCCAAATTTCTTGTGCCTCTGTCATCCTTCCCTCCCTCGCCTCCCTGTCACTATAGATAAGTTTGCATTTTCTAGAATTTTATATAAATGGACTCATGCACTGTATTTATTTCTTTTTCTAATTGCTTAACCTAGACCCCAGCTGGTAACCTGCTTCAAATGTGTATCAGGTCATATCATCTTCTTACCCACAGTAGTATTGTTTTGGACCTTCTGGACTTTTCGCCCTGGGGCTTTCAAGGCACTTTCTAGAACATTCGATTCCACATTCTGGAGGAGAGATGTGGCCGTGGATGCAATTTCTTGCTTCTCTGCTGTTCCCCATAGAGTCTTATTGTTGAGAAGTGACTCAACTTCGTCAACAAGCTGTTGCAGCTTTGAAGACATAAAAAAACAAAAAAAACCAAAAAACATAAAACTGATTTGTTAGGTCCCATATCTGGAAGGACAGTAAAAAGTATGAGAAAGCAGGCCCTGCAGTCAGAGGACTCAGGTTCAAATCCCAAATCCACCATTCACCAGCTGTGTGTCCTTGGGCAAGTCACACAATCATTCTGCGCCTCAGGACAGTAAGAGGACCCCATAGAGTTTTGGGGAAGATTAAATGAGTTAAGAGATCCCATGTTTTTAGAATAGTCTCTGTACCTGGTAAACACCATTTAAGGGTTAGTTATTATTAACGTCTTTTGCCAACAGGGTAGTGGTAAGTTTGCTAGAAATAGATCAGCAGTTCCCAACTGGGAACGATTCTGCACTTGCCCCTGCTGGGGACATTTTTGGTTGTCACAAAGAGCGGGTGGTAGCTACTGACATCTAGTGGGTAGAGAGCAGGGATGCTGCTCAATATCCTACAATGCACAGGACAGCTCAAAAAGAATGACCCGATACCAAATGTCAATTGTGCCAAAGTTGAGAAACCCTGAAATTGATTTATAGCTCAGATGACACTCTAACTGGCCTTTTGAAATCGAGACATTTGCCTATGAATATTAGCAAAGAGATGGGCCAGAGGCTTGGGAAGAATGAAGGGCCAAGGTGAAGTTTTAAAAATTGTAACAGAGGTGATTTGAAAGACCAGTTTTATACTGATCTCCCTCCCCCACCCTTATACTCAGAGTATGGTTCCTGGACCAGCAGCATAAGCATCACCTGGGAGCCTGTTACGAATGAAGAACTTTGGGCCCCAGCCCAGGTGCACTAAATCCAAATCTGCACTTTAACAATCTCCCTGGGGGATTTGTCAGCATTAAAGTTCTAGACAGTGAGTTCCCTCAGGATAGGAACTCTGTCTTGTCCACAGCTCTTTCCCAGCACATAGAATAGTCCTTAGCAACTAGTCGGTGCTCAATAAATGTTCATGGGCTGAATGAATGCTCTTAAGAGTAAAAGGCTACCGCACCGATGAGTTATAAGCAGAGTGATATTTAAAAAGGGTTGGAGGAACTTCCAGAATGGGGGTTCAGATAAACTTTTTAAATGACTTGCTTTTTCAGTCCAATGAGTCTTCATGGGAATTCTGAGCTGAGTTTTCTAGTTTAGGAGCAGACTCTCATCCTCCTGCCTGATATATAAGATCTCTCTCTCTCCTCTAAATGACGGCTAGAGTCTTCTTGGTTTAAACTCATTTGTACAGAGTAGTCACTGAAGTCTCTGCCCTTCAGAGCTCCTATTGTAGTTCTGATTTGGCATAATGACTTTGCATCTATCTTGTTTTGGAAATGCATTTTTTTTATATTGAGGTGAAATTGACATAACGGAAAATTCATTATTTTAAAGTGAACGATTCAGTGGCATTTATACATTCATGATGTCGTACAGCCACCACCTTTCTGTGGTTCCAAAACATTTTCATTACGCCCAAATTAAACTCCATACTCATGAAGCAGTATTCCCTAATATTCCTCAGCCCTTACCAAACACCAATCTGCTTTCTGTCTCTGTGGATTTTCCTATTCTGGATATTTCACATTAATGGAATCATACAATATATGATCTTTATGACTGGCTTCTTTAAATGAGCATAATGTTTTCAATGTTCATCACGTTGCAGGCACGAATTAGGACTTCATTCCTTTTTATGGTGAATAATATTCCACTGTATGGATATACATTTTGTTTATCCATTCATCTGTCGATGGATATTTAGGTTGTTCCCACCTTCTGGCTATTGTAAACAGTGCTGTTAAGAACATTCACATAAAGGTATTCATTTGAGTCCCCATTTTCAGTTCTCTTGGGTGTATACCTAGGAGAGGAATAGTGGGGTCACATGGTAATTCTGTGTTTAACTTTTTTTT
>NW_007726329.1:847874-850624 GCF_000696425.1 Galeopterus variegatus
TTTTTCCGTGTCCGGCAACGGATTGCAACCCTCAGTGTTGCCCCCGTACCGGACCGGGGACCGGCAACGGGATTGCAACCCTCAGTGTCGCTCCCGCGCCTTGCTCAGCCAGTGAGCGGGAACCGGTCTGTATGTGGGATCTGAGCCCTCGGGCGGGAGCGCCGCCGCGCTTCCCAAGCCGCGCACTTATCCAGTGCGCCACCGGGCCGGCCCCTGTGTTTAACTTTTTTGAGGAAGCTGGCAATGCAATTTTATAATGAAACATTCCTGTGATCACATGATTATTTATTTGTTCATTACTTCAGGGAACATCCTTGAACTCCTAGTGTGGGCTAAGTCTTATTCTAGCCCTCAAGAAGCTCACAGTCCATGGGGTGATTACACATCATACAAATGTCATTGGTCTGCTGGAGATGATGGATAACATGGATGGAATATATACTCTGGGCTGGGCACCCCCTAATTACTTCACATATAGTATTTCATCTAATCTTCCTGTCCATCCAAGGAGGTGGGCAACATTATTACCTCATTTTACAGATGAGTAAATCAATCCTTGCAAAGTGTGTTGGTTGATTTTGTGTGTCAACTTGAATGGGCCATGGGATGCCCAGATATTTGATCAAGCATTATTCTAGATGTGTCTGGGAGGGTGTTTCTGGATGAAATTAACATTTGTGATTTTTTTTTTTTTATTGGTGGCTGGCCAGTATGGAGATCCGAAACTGTGACCAACTATGGTGGTATAAGGCTGCAATCTAACCAACTGAGCTAACCATCCAGCTAAATTAGCACTTGAATCCATAGACTGAGTAAAGCAAGTTGTCCTCTCTGATGTGGGTGGGCCTCATCCAATCAATTGAGGGCCTGAATAGAACAAAAAGACTAAATAAGATGGAATTTCCTCCTGTGGGACTGCCTTGAACTGGGACATTTTTTTCCCCTTTAGATTCATATTGAAACATTGGCTCTTCTCAGGTCTGGTGCCTACTCGTCTTTGGACTGGAACTATACCATTGGCTCTTCCAATCTCCAGCTTGCCAACTACAGATCAACTTCCATAATCATATCACGTGAGCCAATTCCTTAAATTTTTATCTATCTATCAATCTATCTATCTATCTATCTATCTATCGGTGTGTTTGTCTATCTATCTACATCCTATTTGTTCTGTTTCTGTGGTGCTGGGATTTGAAGTCCTGTCTGCTCATCACCCCACCATAGGAACATGGGTAGGGGATATTAACTTAGATGGAGGGGTTTAGGCAGGGCTTCTAATAGGACATGGCAACTAAGTTGAGTTTTGAGCAAAGAAGAGTGGAAGGCAGCCAGTCAGGTGAGGAATTGGGAAAAGGAGTTTCATGGAGAGAGAACAGCATGTACCTGTAGGCCTGGAGCTCCGGAGGGCAAGGTGTGAACAGTCCTGCTGGAGTCATGCAGGGTGAGGGTGGGAGAATGGAGAGAGAAAGGGACCAGACAATTCTACTAGACTTAAGGTTCTTAGAAACAGGGATTATTCTCTTTGTTAAAATTCAGAGTCGGTTTAGAGATACTAAATGACTACTACCTAACAGGCACTTTCTTGGTAACTCACTCTCTCTGTTTTTCTGTCCTACAATGTCCATTTCCTTTCTTCCTTTTAACAATTGAATGAATTCTTCAAATTTTATTTGGGCCATGCTGCCCAGTGATGGACCACATTGTCCCAACCCCCCTTGCAGCTAGATTTGGCTATAGTATGTGCAACTTTCATATAGGAGCTATCACTTTAAGGCACGTCCCCAGGGAAATTATCACATTATTAGCATATCATAGAGTGGATAGACGTGTCTCTCTCCCCACTCTCCCATCCCCACCCTGCATTTCGTACAACTTGCACTGGACTTCCTCTCTCCTCTCCTCACTGGCAGAAATGTCGCATTACAGCAACCCAGTTTTGACCATGCAGTTGAAGACAACATGCCAGGGGAGTGGTGAAGCAACAACATAGAAAGGACTTGGGGCCCTGAATGGCCTCATGGAGCAGAATCCCTTCATCAGCTTGGACTGCTCACCTCTGGACTGTTGACTCAGAGAGTCATAGAGATCTGCCTTTTTTCAGTGCTTATGTTTTATTATTTTTTCCTTATTCATTTTAACTTTATAATTCTACTCTGTGTGCATTATAAACGTTTCAAACAAAACCAAAAAGTCAAACATGGAAGTCTCCTCTGAATCCACCTCTGTTGTCACAAAACTCATTTTTTCCACTCAATAATATATCATGGACTGTCCATTCAGCTCTATTGCATTCCTTTAAACAGCTGCACAGTGTTCCACAAATAATTTTTTTTCACACATTCTCCTTATTGAGGGCCAATTATTTTGTTTGCAATTTTCTTTTTACTATTTCAGATATACCTGATGTTTGTTACCTGGTTAGGTTACAGGGATCAACTTGCACTCACCTCTTTTGTGCTTTTGGTTGTGGTGTCTGCAAAAGACATCAAGAGAAAGTTTCTATTAAAACCAAGAGTGAACAGGTGAAGGGGTGGGCACATAACGTGGTTAACTTTGCACCTAGAAGGTCTGAACTCATACTCTTTATGTTCATTGACAGGTTATTTGCCCTTTTGGGGGACCAGAGTCTGAGTTCCTTGTCATGGCATAGAGCAGTGGTTTTCAACTGGGAATGATTTTGACATCCCCAGGGGACATTTGGTAATGTTTGGTGACATTTTTGGTGGTCAAAACATGGGGGGAGGGGACAC
>NW_007726329.1:850657-851708 GCF_000696425.1 Galeopterus variegatus
TGAACAGGTGAAGGGGTGGGCACATAACGTGGTTAACTTTGCACCTAGAAGGTCTGAACTCGTACTCTTTATGTTCATTGACAAGGTTATTTGCCCTTTTGGGGGACCAGAGTCTGAGTTCCTTGTCATGGCATAGAGCAGTGGTTTTCAACTGGGAATGATTTTGTCATCCCCTGGGGACATTTGGTAATGTTTGGTGACATTTTTGGTGGTCAAAACATGGGGGGAGGGGACACTATTGGCATCTAGTGGGTAGGGGCCAGGAGGCTGCTCAATATCCTACAGTGCATAAGACAGCCCCCACCAGAAAGAATTATTAGACCCTGAATATCAATATAATACCAGCTGCATTGGAAAAACCCTGGCATCGAGGAAGCAGAAAAGGGTAAGCTCTAAATTTTTTGATTTAGTCTTGACTGAACATTATAACTGAATCGGCTGAATCCTAAAGCATCCCAACAGGTAGAGTTGGTGGTAGAGAGAAGATGACATTTTTGAACACTATTCAATTAGCTTCTCTATAACATTGTCAATTGACTTTTCTCCATCGTCCAGTTGGAGTCATCAATTATAAGACTTGGCTCATACATGGACCCAGTGACTGAAATATTCAGCAATGAAAAGAAAAATTGAGAATTTATATAAGGGGGCCCCAAAAAGGAATAGAACAAGTTTGGAGAACATTAGGTACAAAATAAGGAAGTTTCATTTCTTGGAGAAAGTTACGAAAGAAGGAAGTGAGCCCTCTGGTATCCTGTATCATGAGAACCACCAACCGTATTTAAACAACACAGGCTGAAATTCACTACCTCTGTAGTAAGTCTCACCAGGTTCCACCTTGACTTATATTTGTAAGCAAAAAACTTTGTATTCTTGGAAAAGGATGGTCACCAGTCAACTGCCAGTGTGTCCTCAGGTCCATACGCACTCTTTCCACACTCTGTTCTGTTTCACAGCGAGCTTCATTTGCCAGAATCTCTTTCCCTCCACCTTCCCTATAGATGCAGTCAGTGCACAGCACTGGTAGAATATTGGAGAGCAGAAGAAGAGA
>NW_007726329.1:853044-854764 GCF_000696425.1 Galeopterus variegatus
CAGTACCAATTCCCTATATGAAATTCCTTCTGTTTGAAAGGCCAGTGTGGTTTCTTTTTTTCAGGCTGGATCCTGACTGATAAAGAGTGATAATTTATTATTACTTTTGTACCAGAAAAGGAACACTTTGTCCCTTGTCCTTTTTATGGCTTCTCTGAGACCCATGTTCCCGGGCAGCAAGTAGATTAAGAATGTGGACTCTCAAGACAGGCTAATATGAGTCAAAAACCTGCTTATTAGCTGGCTGACCTTTGGTAAGGTACTTAACTTTTGACTGCCTCAGTTTCCTTATCTGTAATAACAGTGCTTATGCCATAGGATTATTATAAGTGAAATAATGATGGAAAACATAGTACCTGACACATAGTACAGGTAAAATAAATATTAGCTATTAGTATTATTGTTTCTCCATCCAATCAGCTTTCTAGAATTTAGCTTTAAAGTCTCTTTCTTATGATTCCAATTGTAGCCAATACTTCATGGGTGGTCTATCACATCCCGTATATCTTTTCTGCATATAGGCTTTTCCCATTCATGTGGTTTCCACGGGAGTGGTCATGTTTATACAACATAGCACCTCTCCTGAGCATAGATCCAAGGGTGGGCATGTGCCTCAAACTGGACCAATTTGTCCATTTCCAAGGAATTTGCAATCGGGTCCAAGAGACAGTCAACTACTCTCTCCTTGGCCGGTTGGAGCAATAATAGTGGTAAGATCTGGAGCTGTTGTATGTGGTCATATTTTCTGTCCTGTGGATTAGGAAGCAAAGAAAACTAGTCTGCAGTGAAAGAGAAGAAAGAAGCAGACCCCAAATTATCAGAGACTGGGGGTAAAGGGGACACCCTGATGGTGTTGAGTTTCCAGTTGCAGCTAATTCCAGAAGCCCAGCTGCATTCTTGTCTTTGAGTTCCAAGACACACCTATGTGTCCTTATCATAAATCTATCTTTTCTGCTTAAGTTAGCCTGAGTGAGTTTCTCTTTCTTGTAATTCAAACAATTCTAGGTCTGGCCAGTTATCTCACTTGGTTAGAGTGTGGTGCTGATAAAACCAAGGTCATGCATTCAGATTCCCACACTGGCCAGCCACACAGACACACAAAAAAAGAAAAAAAAGTATGTCTTATCACTTCTTCCATCTCTAAAGTACACTTGCCTTTCTCATCCCATGATTTCCCTGAACTTCGATGTCTTCCTTTCTTTTGTTCTCTTCTATTTCCCATAAAATAGAAGCAGAGATCTGGTCAAGATGGCAGAATAGATAGTCCCCAGAGTCACTCTTTCCCACAAATCAACCAATTTGCAACTATAAAAATGTAACAACAGCCAAGCTGGGGGCCACTGGAGCTCAGGGGAAGAGGAGGAGAGANCTTCCCTATAGATGCAGTCAGTGCACAGCACTGGTAGAATATTGGAGAGCAGAAGAAGAGAGAAGCCAGGGCATTTCGTCTCCTCTTTCTCTGCTTCCTGTGGTACCTCCGACATCATCCACATCTCTTCCAACCTTACAGTTCTCATCAGAGGGACTCAGCTCTTGGGCTCTGGTGACACCATCTCCTGCCTCTACCCTTCCACACATAGGGCGGCAGCAGGTCTCTTCTACTGCTAATCTCCAAGTTCCCTCACTAGCCCATTTTTGACTTCTCAGCTCTTCTGTCACCAGTACCAATTCCCTATATGAAATTCCTTCTGTTTGAAAGGCCAGTGTGGTTTCTTTTTTT
>NW_007726330.1:0-963 GCF_000696425.1 Galeopterus variegatus
AAAAAAAGAATAGACACGACAGAGGAGGGGACACTGGGCTGAGGCTTGGAGAATGACTGAGAATATCATTCAGGGTCCAAACAGGAAACAAAGAGAACATTCAGACAGATAACCAAAGGGAACTCATCTGGGGGGTGATTTACAAAGTAAAGGGAAGACAACAAAGGCCGTGAAGCACTCTGGGGCTAGAAGCAGCGGGGAGACTTGGCCATCCGTATGCCTGATGGAGCAAGAGAAGCAATGCTTGCCAGAACCCAGAGAAAGAGAGCCCGCCCTAGGAGCTGTGGACTCGATACCCCACCCCCACTCTTCCGCCCTCCACTTTCCTGCTGGTGCTTCCCACCAAGTGTACCCACAGAAAGCAGGAGAGCAAGGGAGCCCATGGATGCAACCCATAAAAAGTCAGCTGCCAGGGCATGGAGCAGAACAGAGAAGATGGAAAGAGACNGGATGGATCTCAAAAGCATTGTGCTAAGTCGAAAAAACCAGACGCAAAAGTCAATGTACTAGGCCGGCCCGTGGCTCACTCGGTAGAGTGCGGTGCTGATAACAACAAGGCCACAGGTTCGGATCCTATATAGGGATGGCCAGTTTGCTCACTAGCTGAGCGTGGTGCTGACAACACCAAGCCAAGGGTTGAGATCCCCTTACCGGTCATCTTTTAAAAAAAAAAAGTCAATGTACTATCTTTTATCATTTATATGACATTCTGGAAAAGACAAAACCATTAGGACAGAAAAAAGATCAGTGGTTGCCATGGACTAGGAGTTGGATGAAGGGATTGACTATGAAAGGAATGAGGAAATTTTGGGGGGTGATGAAAACATTCTATATTTCGATTGTAGTCATGGTTCCATGACTATATATGTTTGTCAAAGTTCATATGACTATATGCCTAAAATGGGTAAATTTTACTGTATGTGCACTGTACCTCAATAAGCCTGATTTTTAAAAAGAAGAAAT
>NW_007726330.1:2937-4026 GCF_000696425.1 Galeopterus variegatus
TCCAGGGAACGGAAACACCTGGTTGGGGTGAAATGCATAGAGTGACAAGAGATAAAGCATGATAGAAGCTTTAATCTTATTCTGTGATCAATAAAGAGCCTTTAAAGCAAGGGAATGATGTCATCAGATATTATTAGGGCTTAGTGACATCATCCTGGCTGCTACAGGAGAGATAAAGTTAACTGAACACAGGGAATCCAGCTGGGAGGCGGACTTGATGAGGGTTGAACCAAGGTAGTCACAGGTGGGACGGAGAGGAAGCATGCAGGTGATATTGGCCAGGTGGAATCCGGGAACTTGGTTGTCAATATGATGTGTATCCTAGGTACTATTACTCCCCACCAAACTTGGTGTAAAACAATAATTGTCTGATTATGTTCATAATTCCTTGGTTTAGCAATTCAGGCAGGACCCAGCCATCTCAGCTGAGATGGACCCAGCTGAGGTGGCTGGTCTCTGTTCCGCGATGTCTGGGATTTTAGCTGGGAGACTAGAATGTCTGGGACAGGAGTTAGCATGGAACAGCTGGGGACTGGAATCATCTGGAGGTCTCTTCACTCACATATCTGGCGCCTGGGTTGGGAGGACTCAAAGTCTGGGCTCAGCTGGAGCTGAGGACAGAAATACCAACATGTGACCTCTCCACATGGCTTAGGCCTCTCACAGCAAGGACGTGGGCTCTGAGAGGGAGCATCCCAGAGGATGGGTGTTTCAAGAGAACAAGAGAGAAGCTGCAGAGCCCCTTAATATCTAGCCTGGGAAGTAACATATAAAATCACTTCCACCACACTTTATTGATCAAAATAGTCACAAGCCCACTAATTCCAGGGGAGGGAACCTATGGAAGAAGGGTCAAAGAATTTGGCACTGTATTTAAAACTACCTTCCTTCATCTCCTCTGTCCCCACCTGTGCCAAGGACCCATCATCTCCTGACTACAGCAGCCTCCACTCCGGGCCCCTCCCATCTATTTCTGCAGACCACTCCAAGTAATTTGAAAATGCACGACACTCCCCCACTGAAAACATGAGCCCTTTTCCTTTTTTTTTTTTTTTTCCAGTGTCTAGCTGGTACAGGAATCTGAACCCA
>NW_007726330.1:5078-14306 GCF_000696425.1 Galeopterus variegatus
ATGTGGGATCCGAACCCGTGGCCTTGGTGTTATCAGCACCGCACTCTCCTGAGTGAGCCACGGGCCGGCCCAGGGTCATATTTCAATAGTCTCTTTCCCTGAGAGATTCTCCATGCCCAGCCATTGTTACTCCAGCTCCCAGTGTATTTCCTAAAACTTTTCCCACCATTTTAAGTATTTTTGCCTTTTTATTTGTTTTATGTCTGTCTCTCCTACTGAAATTCAAGCTTTGGGTGAGTAAGAACTGGGTCTGTCTTGTTCTCTGTATCCCCAGCACTTAGCACTGGGTCTAGCACACAGCAAGTATTGATTGGATAAATGAATGAAGATAATTCCTGAGATTCTGGCTTGGGGGATCATAGAACGTAGAGCCACTTTGGTTGTCCACTTCAGTCAATAGGAATGACACATTTTGGCCAAGTGATTCTCAGATTCTTCTTTTAGTTCTTATAGAAGCTTTTCAGGTGGGGTAGGTGGATCTGACCTGGGACAGAGTGATAAGGGAAGCTGTGAAATGTGGAGATAGAAGGTCACGGGGGAAAGGGATTAAGGAAGGCCAAGGACTATGGTTGTGCCACTGGTTTTAGAACATTCATTTGTTCATTCATTGGGTACCTGCCATGTGCCAGCCAGAGTCCCTGCCCTTAGGGAGTTCTCAGCCTGCAAGGGGGCAGATGGATCCCAGGCAGTGGTGCTACATGCTGTGATGCGGTTACGCAGGATGTAGCAGAAGCCCAGGCAGCCTGCAGTGGGCAGACATGCTTGGGGCTTCTCTGCAGATCTTTTTTCTGGAGCCCAAGTCCTGGGCTTTGAATGCAGGCCTCACCTGCCTCCCAGACAGGAAGGTAAGGCCCCTGGAAAGGCCTTCCTAGCCCACCTCAGGAGTCCTGCCAGAGGGGTTAGTGATGGGCAAGGAATAGATCCTCCAGGTAAAAGAAAAGATAATAATGGTATTATATATAACAATGATAAGACTCGATAGCAAACAGTGAATAGCCTGCTCTAAGCACTGGGCATGCATTAACACACTGAATTCTCCCAACAACCCCAGGAGGAGGTATTCACGGAGTAAAGATGGACACTGTCAGCATAAGCATCCAAAAGGTCATTCCACTGATGACAGGCCCGGAGGGTTTAAATTGCAGGGATTTGAGGTAGACATAAGGAGGCACTTCCTGACCACAAGGACTTTGAGAATCTGAAATAATGTCCCTTTCAGAGCAGGCGGTTTTCTGGGACAAACACAGATGGCGTATGGGGGGAGAGGGGCATGGACACCAGATGACCTCACTCATTCAAATGCTTGAGCGCCTTACCCGGCCAGGCGCTGACCTCAGACTGTTGGAGGGAACAGAGGGGGCCAGATCATTCAGTGCAATGTGGCCCAGCGCTGCAATGACCGGTCTGGGGACAGGGAGGGAGGCGCCGCCTGCAGGGGTGTGGGTACCCGAGGAAGGATTCCTGGTGTTGCCTGATCCTTGGACCTCAACCCAAGATGCGTGGCGTGTGGGGTCCGTCGACGTCCCGAGGGCCCAGAGCCGCGGGCTGGGGGACCTCCACCTCCCCCAGCGTGACTCCCAGACTGGGAGCTGCCCCAAGATGCGTGGCGTGTGGGGTCCGTCGACGTCCCGAGGGCCCAGAGCCGCGGGCTGGGGAACCTCCACCTCCCCCAGCGTGACTCCCAGACTGGGAGCTGCAGAGACCCTCCAACGTCAGCGCTGCCCGTGCACTTGTCGTCATTTCCGGTGGGCTGGGCTGGGCTGGGTGCAGAGGTGGAGGATCGAGGCTAGTGGGGTGGGCAGCGGAGACTGTGCCGCCCGCTGTGGCGAGTGTCACCAGCCCCGCCCCGCGCCGAAGCGGCGCTCGCGGGGAGGGCGTTTCCATCTTTGGGTTGCAGCTCCGAGCTCCCCCGGCTCCGGGTCTGCGCCCTGGTCCCACATCCAGGGTCTGGGCTTGCGTTTCCAAGGAGACCTGGAAGGCTGGGGTGGGCGCGGGGGAAGCGCTGCCGGCCGCTGGGGTGTCAAGCCGACCCCTGGACAATCATAATGCCCAAGGCTTGGGGGCATCAGCCCACCGAGGGCTCTGGCCATCAGCGCTGCGTTTTGATGCCGCGGACAAGAAACAGCAGGAAATAGTTTCCTAACACACAGATGAGTTACCAGGCTCTGGGGGTTACCAAGGTCAGGTAGTTTACAGAGCCACACCTGGGCAGTGCTCTCTACCCTGCTTTGACTAAATTAAAGGGAAAGGCCTGACATGGACCCCAGGGCTTGCTGGCTGGTGTAGCTCAGGAAGGCTGAGGAATTTCCTTCCTGGAAGGCAAATCTGAAAACTAAAGTCTGCCCTGAAAACACAGAGGGGAGGAGTTCCGTTGGTCCAGGAGCCTGGGGTTCTCATGAGCCAAATCAGGTGAAGGACCTACACGCAGCAGATACCCCCATCCCTCGAGCAGTCCACTGCTCCGAGGGTCACCTGGGCTCCAATCCTCTGTACCCTGCAGATGGAGACAGGCAGGCTCCACAACCCTGGCTGAGTCAGTGTCCAGCTTAGCACACCCCCACCCCCATGCCAGCCTCATGGGACCCAGGGAAGTGCCATCCAGCCTGAATCACCTTCTCCCACCAACATGTTTGGGCTCTGGAAAAAGAGATGCTACCACATCCCCAATCCCCCATGACATGTGACATGCCCATCCCTGCCGGGCCATGTTCCTGTGACTGGAACAGAGGTGGGTGGCTACAGGAAAGGACAGTATTTGGGTAGAACTATGCTGAGGGTGTGGTCAGTGTGGTCAAAGCTAAAAGCTGAGATGCCCCAGGAGCTGGATGTTTTTCAAACATAGGGGTCATCTGAGTTGTCGCTGAAAGCATCCTTAGCTCTAGGGGTTCGATATAAACCTTCAGGTTGGAGGAGGGAGATGCTACCTTTAATTGCTCCAGTTAGAGGCAGGCCCTGCTAGCATCCTCACTGCCCAGGTTGGGGAAACTGAGGTAGCCCTTCCCAGGCCGTGACCCTGAGCTCTTTGCTGATCAGCCTCTGCTTGCCTCTGGGGACTTCTTAAATTCCCTAGGACAGCCCTGGCTCTCATACCTTCCCATAGAGCTGCAGAATGAATAAATTCTGGACAGTTGGAGGACAGATTCGGGTGATCCTCTGATTCTATGAAATAATTCAGGCGGATTTGGGGTCCTGATCAGATCTCTCTGGAACTCAGTCCCCCAACCTGCCAGTCCCTTAGACTCATTTTGTCTCTATCTCACTAAATGGCCTCACTGGAGCTAGAAGTCTAAGACGTCCCTCTGATTCTACAGTCAGTTCATCTGCACATCTTGTCGGTTCTACATCCAAAATATTTCCCATCGCTCTCCATCTCCAGTGCCACAGCCTCACCCATCCCACCATTACTTCCCTTCTAGACTATTGCAAAAGCCTCCAAACTTGATCCCCTGCAATCCCATGCTCCAACACTACCAGAGTGATATTTTACAAATGAAAATAAAAAGACTTTTATTGGTTCACTTTGTCCACTTAGGAAAAAAAATCCTGACTCCTTCCCATGGCCCTAACTCCAGTCTCATCCCTACTCACTCCGCTCCAGCCATGCTGGGCTTCCCTCAGTTCCTAATATATGACAAGCTCTTTCCTGCCTCAGGGCCTTTGACCTTGCTGTCTCCTATGCCTGGAACACTCTCTCCCCAGAGCTTAGCATGGCTGACGCCGTCTCATCCTTTAGGAATCAGTTTAGATGTCACCTTCTGAGAAAGGCCTCTCTTGAATGCCAAATCTAGTCTTTTATTTTTTTGGTAGCTGGCCAGTCTGGGGATCCAAACCCCTGGTATTTGAATGCTGAATCTAAATCAACTCCCAAACTCTCTCTCTGTCAGCACCCTGTTGATTTCCTTCATAGCACATGTTGCAGGTTGTAATCAACTATTTATTGATTGATTGACTGTCTCCCTACTAGAATGAAAGCTACACAAGAGCAGAAAGTGCCTGTGTCTCAGCCATCAGGTGTTTTTCTTTCTTCTGAAGTAAACTATCAAAGTATAACATATCTTCAGAAAAGTGCACACCTCTTGGGCCGGCCTGGTGGTGCACTCGGTAGAGGGCGGCACTCCCGCCGAGGGTTCGGATCCCATATAGAAACCGGTCTGCTCACTGGTTGAGCACGGTGCGGGCGCGACACCGAGGGTTGCGATTCCGTTGCCGGTCATGAAAAAAGACAAAAAGGAAAAAAAATTAAGTGCACACCTCTTAAGTGTATAGGTAGATGAATTTTCACAAAGTGAACACACCTGTGTAACCAGCACCCAAATCAGAAAATAAATACACTCCCAAATGGAGAGTTATTGTTTAATGGGTACAAGTTTCAGTTTTACAAGATGAAAAGACTTTTGGAGATGGATGGTGGTGAAGGATGCACAACATTATAAATGTGTTTAATACCACTGAACTGCACACTTCAAGATGGTTAAGATGGTACATTTTATGTTAGGTGTATTTTATCACAATAAAACAAGTTTTTAATTAAAAAGTATTTTCAAAAACCACTCCCAGCCCCTCACATGTCACTCCACGGCCAAACACTATCTTGACTAGTTTTTCCAGGTTGGTTTGTTTTGTTTTGTGGTGGCTGGACAGTAAAGGGATCCAAACACTTGACCTTGGTGTTATCAGCACCACACTCTATCCAAGGGAGCTAACCAGCCAGCCCTAGTTTTGCCAGCTTTGAACTTTATATAAATGGTATCATACAGTATTGTGATAGGCAGAATCATGACCCCCCCAAACAAGTCCACATCCTAATCCTCAGAATCTCTGAATATGTTACCTTGCATGGCATAACGAACTTGGAAGATGTGATTAAGTTAAGAACCTTGAGATAGGGAGATTACCCTGGATTATTCAGGTGGACCCAGTGTAATCACAAGGGTGCTTATGAGAGAGAGGCAGAAGAGGCCAGAGTGAGGCAATGAGAACAGGACTCACCCCTCTGTTCCTGGTTTTGAAGGTGGAGGAGGAGGGACGTGAGCCAAGGAATGTGGGCAGCCTCTAGAAGGTGCAAAAGGTAAGGAAACAGATTTTCTCCCCCGTAGCCTCCAGAAGTAACACAGCTCTGCCAACCCCTTGACTTTAGTCAGTGGAAGCCATCTGAGACTTCTAATTTATAGACCTGTAAGTATTCTTTCAAGCCATTAGATTTGGGGACAATTTGTTACACAAGCAATAAGAAATTAACTCAACAATTAACCCTTTGTGCCTGGCATCTTTGCCTCAACATTTTGTCTGTACTCTGTAATATTCCATTACATGAATATACTACATTTTATTCAGCAACTGTTGATGGTCATTTGGGTTGTTTCCCATGTCAGCTATTATGGATAGTGCTCCTATGAACATTCTTGTATATGTCTTTTGGTGAACATATGTACACATCTCTGTTGCACATATATAGGAATAGGATCGCTGGGTTATAGGGTATGTGGATATAGTGGACGCTGTGGTGCATCCCCAGACTCTCCTTCAGGACTGAAGGGCCTATTCCCCGAGCTGCTGGAAGGGCTGCTGGCTGGCAGTCCTCAGCTGCCAGGCCTCTGAGAACTAGCCTCAACTGCAAAGAGCTCCTCTGGCCAAGATCACATATGCTTCCCAGGGGCAGCCTGTATCTATTCAATGACTGGTTGATATGTGGAGGGGGAGATATAAAAGCCTCCTTACCCTCTGCCACTTGGAATAGCTTTTAAGGGTCACCCCAAATTGAGAGCTCTTCGGAGATCAGGGGAGGATTTTGTTGAGGCTACATCCCAACCCAGCCTCTCCCTCTTCCCAACCCTGCTTCCTTCCCTTCCTCTGCAGGTGTTGGTGCTGGGAGCACTCCCTAATAAACTTCCTGAATGCTAATCTCCACCCAGGATCAGCTGCCTGGGAATACAACCTACAACAGCTTAGGTTAGCTTTCATGGATATTATCAAGCAGTTTTCTAAAGTGATTGTCCCAGCATATACTCCCACCAACAGTGTGAGAGAGTTCCAGTTGCTCAACTTTCTTGTCAACATTAGGTATTTTCTTTGTCTTTTTTTTTTTAAGCCACTCTGGTGGGTGGGTAGTAGGTCGCCATTGTGCTTTTTTTCTTTTTCTTTTTCTTTTCTTTTGTGCCTGGTTGGTGCAGGAATCCAAACCCTTGACTTGGTATTATAACACCTTGTTCTACCCAACTGAGCTAACTGGCCAGCCTCATTGTGATTTTTTTTTTTAATGGATAAAATTTATTTTTCTTAATTAATTAACTTATTACTATTATTTTTACATTCTAAGATATTGTTGCAGAGCAGTTGAGGGGAGGAGAAGAGGGGAAGGGGGAGGGGGAGAGGGTGGAAGGAGAAAAAAAGGAGGGGGTCATGGTCAAAGCCCATGGCAGCCCCCTCATTCGAACAGGGAAGACCAGGGCACTTCTGGCAGTGGCTCATGGTTGTGGATGTCGGGAGGGGTGTGGCTGAGCCTCCCCTCCTCCCCGGCTTGGGAGCCCAGGAGGCTTCAGGTCCTTCTAGGTTTAACAGGTGTTCTTTGGTGGTGTTAGACCTTTACTGCTTAATATCAAAACTTTGTCTCTTATCTGTGGGTATTTTATTTTTTCTTTCAGTTCTGTGTTGGATTATTCACTGTTCCCACCACCTAAACTCTGCACTGGAACTAATTTGTTGTCACTTGGTTACTTCTAAAATGGGGAAATTTCCTAATGGAACCAGCATGTGAGCCCTGTGGTTGAGCTAAATTGCTGCTTTGCTGCTGATTCTCTGGGGAAGGCTTTTTGTGCAGCTTAGGTTTTGATTGTTGACCTTGTAAGTCAACAATTCCGGGTCTTGTGAGGTCCGGTACACCTGGGTTGTGTGGAAACTCTGGTCTGGGCCTGAGTCTTTTCAGCAAACTGCACCCCCTGCAGTTCTGTATTCCTGACCAGTCTGAACTGAGTTGTCCTGTGCTGACTGGGGGGCAGATCAGCTGTCCATGCTGTGCTCCAGTGTTCCCCCGGTGGGCCTGTCTCCCCTACTGCCCTGACTCCAAATACTTCTCATAGGACAGGCCATGCACCGGTCCCTTGCAATGACTCACCAGCCTTTGAGTGGCTTCTTTTTTCAGTTGTCTGTGGCTCCTTGCTCCTATGAGGATCCACAGGAACCGTGTTAGTGGTCTTGCTGGCCAGGGGCCACCAAGGCTCTCTTCTCCCCTGCAGATTCCAAGCAACTTCAGACAAAGGGCACATATGCAGCTTTTGTCAGCTCTTGCTCCGTATGTTCACCAGGGCGAGCCTTGAAGCAGCTGGGCCTCGAAATGGTGGGAGGGATCTTTACTTTCTCTCATCATGGCTTTTCCTGCCTTCATGAACTTGTAGGTCTCTCCTACAGGTTCATGAGCTCTAATGGCCCCAGCTTGGCTGTTGTTGCTTTTTAGTAGTTGTAAATTGGTTGATTGCAGTAGAGAGTGACACTGGGGACCGTCTATTCCACCATCTTGACCAGAAGTCTCCAGAATGGATAAAATTTAAAAGACTGACCATACCTCAGCAGCCACATCAGAGGAAGATCTCCAGGCTCTCTGCTCTCTCTGCTTCCACCGTCTTGCAATGTGAGACCCCTGAATCACTGTCACCACCACCAAATGGACTTTGTACTTCTCATCCTCAGAAACTGTAAGCGATAAATGTCATTTTTCTTTATAAATTAAAAAAAAAAAAAAAAGAAGAGGAAGATCTCCAGGCTGCATTGTGGAATGAGACCTGCAGCCTAAAGCAGGGCCTCCCTAAGGGCCGGACAAGCAGACTACAGCCTGAGACGCTGCAGCACAACTGGAGACACTGTCACTGTGTTTTTTTTTTTTTTTCCTTTTTGTCTTTTTTCGTGTCCAGCAACGGACCGCAACCCTCAGTGTCGCGCCCGTACTGGACCGGGACCGGCAACGGGATCGCAACTCTCGGTGCTGCTCCCGCACCTCGCTCAGCCAGTGAGCAGGAACCGGTCTGTATGTGGGATCCGAACCCTCAGCGGGAGCGCCGCCACGCTCCCAAGCGGCGCACTGTAACAGTGTGCCACCGGGCCGGCCCCCTGTCACTGTGTTTTAATTTGCATTTCTCTGACTTAAAGAAGTTGAATACCTCGTTACATGTTTATTGGGTCATTTGGATGTACTCTTTTGTGAATCGCCTGATCAAGTCTTTTACCCACTTTTCTACTGGGTTGTGGGCCTTTTCCTTAGGGATTTTCAGGTGCTCCCTCTATAGTCTGGACACATGTCCTTTGTTGGGTATACTCAGAGTGCCTCAACAGTAACACATAGTGGGTGCCCATAAAAATGAGTTACAAATACGAGTATGCTTGAGTCTGAAACTCCTTTAAGGAAAGAATGCTTGCATAGGTGAAACTATGTACAGTTTTTATTTGTTTGTTTGTTTTTTTAAAGATGACCGGTAAGGGGATCTTAACCCTTGACTTGGTGGTGTCAGCACCACGCTCACCGAGTGAGCAAACCGGCCATCCCTATATGGGATCCGAACCCGTGGCCTTGGTGTTATCAGCACCACACTCTCCCGAGTGAGCCACGGGCCGGCCCAAACACTCAAGTTCTTAATGGTAATTGTACGGTTTTTTGTTTTTATTGAAACGTATTGATTATACATATTTGTGAGGTGCAGAGTTATATTTTAATGCGTGTATGCAATGTGTGATGACGGTAATTGTAAATTAATATTCATTCATTCAATGAATGTCCATGGAAGAAAGTTATCAATGAGCCAGCCTTTTCTAGGCTCTGAGGAGCCAGCTGTGAACAACAGAGACAAGATCTTTGCTTCCAGGAGATCTGGAAGAGACAACAACAGATAAACAAAACAAAATAATTTCAGAGGATTTCGAGACGGAAACTGAAGGAGTCGAGCTTGGAGGAAGGACGGTCAGACCAGGGCATCAAGAGGCCCCGCACTCAGCCCCGCCTCCCTCTTTGCATACGCCTTCTGATTGGCCGGCCGAGTGGACTTGGGAAGCAGCGGGCGGGAGGGGCCGAGATGCAGCGGCAGCTCCGGGTGTCGCCCGGCGGGCCGAGGGCAGCGCGGGCCGGGGCCAGGCAAGGGGCGCCCACCGCGGCACCCGCGCGCTCCTAGCGCCCCAGACCTGCTGTCGGGCCCGGGCCTTCCCCGCCGCCGTCCCTCCCGCCGTCTCCGTCCCTCCACCCTTTGT
>NW_007726330.1:14579-17023 GCF_000696425.1 Galeopterus variegatus
CCAGCCCTGAGCCGCTGCGCAGCAACGCCCGCCCACCGCCGCCCGCGGGGACATGCGGAGAGCCGCCGGGATGGAGGACTTCTCCGCGGAGGAAGAGGAGCCGTGGTACGACCAGCAGGACCTGGAACAAGGTGAGCACGGGGCGGGGGAGCGCGGTGCGCCCCGTGACCCCTCTCCGCTACTCCATTGTTGGGCGGTATCACCCGGGGAGGGGCCGGGCTGGACCGGGCGCACCCAGCTCCAAGGAATGATGCGTCTAGGCACTGGAGACGTGGAGAGAGGGGGCGCTGCCCGGGAACACCCGGACCGGACAGGCGGAGACCTGCAAAAGTGAAGGGGGAGGTCTTCCTGTTTCCCCAGACGACGGGGATGCATCATTCAGCTCGCCCACCCCATCTCAGAGGGAGCAACTGCCCAGGGGCCCCTGGTATTGTTAGGGGGCCCGAGTACTGGCAGGAATCTTTGGAGGTCGAGAGGTGGCTCCTTGGTTGTGTTTTGCTGGGCGGGTGGTTGTGCATGGTTGTGTAGAGGCAGGTTATCTCATCCCAAACCTAGCAGCATCCACCCATCTCTGCCACGATTTCTGAGCTGTAAGACTCGCAGAAAGTTTCCCCAACTCGCTTCCTGACTACCCAGGGAAGGGGTGGTGCGAGGACCGTGCCGGTGAAGAAGCAGAAAGTCTCCATTCTGCCTTCATGCGGGAGGATTCGCCCAGCCCTTCCGTTCTCGGGCCCCCTCCCAAATGGCTCATGGTTTAGATGGGGTCGGGTTTGGGAATTCGGGACAATGTGCCAGATTAAAGCCTGAGTGTAGAGGGAGCCATGCCCACCCTCCACATCTGAGGGCAGAAAGGGACATTGGAAGGGGGTTAGAAGCTGGTGATGAGGTGGCCGAAGTGACATCACTGGGAGTAGGGGGCGGGACTGTCGGGACAGGAAGGGGGAGGAGGCCTGAAAGGGTCAAGGCCAAGGCCTGCTGGACTGGAGTCAAATCCACCCTCTCCTCCACCAAGATGCCTCGTTCTTGGATGGTCAGAACTGGAGTGGGCAAGGAAATGCATCCAGGGAGAAGTGACATTTCCACAGTCACCAGCAAGCTGGGAAGGCATGGACACAAATCTGGTGCAGTTTGTACCATCCCATCTCCTTTGGTCTGGTCACACCCTGGTCTCCATCCACAGGGACCCAGAGATCTGGTTTTGCCTGATGTGAGGCATCTGCCCAGATCTTGGAACCTTTGTTTCCTGGCCCTGACCCACTTCCCCACGCAGCCAAGATTCACTGGCATATGAGGCTCTGTCCTTGTGCTTAGGACTGTGGGCTAATCAGAGCCTCTGGGGGACAAGTGTGCGACTGGGTGTGCTGAGTTAGACCCTGCCATTCCCTGTGCCCTGGGCTCTGGCCTCAGCTTCCCCGCCTGGAATGAGATGCCCCACACTGGCTGTGATAATTTCCTCCCCCCTCCTGAGCACTGCGCCAAAACTTTTACATTCCACAAATATCTATCAGGCTCCACTTAAGTGCCAGACACCTCTCTTGACCTGGGAATAGACACAGCCCTGACCCTCAAAGTGTATCTGAGCAGGTGAAGGAGGCAAGGTTGTAACTAAGTGTAGGTGGTACAGCATTATGGGCATAGGAAGCAGTGGGGCGGGCTTCCTGGAAGAGGCAAGCTGAGACAGAAAGATAGGAAGCTGAGTTCTTGGGAAGATGGTCTCCCAGGGAGGCAGATGCTGATATTGTTTAATTCCTGATATTCTGATGTCTCATTTAATTCCTGCACCCCTAATGAAGGCTTTGGCACCATGCCTGGGCCAGATGTGGGAGGAAAGAGCCAAGCAGTAGTGGTGGGAGATGTTCTACTTCTCAAGAGGGGGAGGTGTCCAGGATTCCAGCTGGGCTAGGCAGCCCTGTGCTGGGGCTGGGTGGGGGATGGGCCCTGCAGGCCTCTACTTCTCTGCTGCAGCAGTCACCTGGCCCAGCAGCCCCAGTGTTAGCGAAAGCCCAGGAATGAGGAGAGAAACCGGAGATGAGACAGTCTCAGAAGAAACCGAGATGCCTGCTTGTCATGGGCCAGGTGCTGTGCTGAACCTGGGGACATAGTCTGTGCCTTCAGCGGACCCCACATTCCAGCAGAGGAGACAGAAATGGGATCAAACTAACAACTGTGTCAGTGGGGGGGATTCTGCAGCCATTGGCACAGCGACAGAGAAGGCAGAGACTCAGAAAGATCTATGCCAGGGCCTTTCAAGCTGGAGGGCAGAGGGAGGCTCCCCAAGCAGAGGGAAGGAGGAAGGCAGGCCAGCAGGCATTTTAGGGGGAAAGAATGCTTGTACCAAGGCATGAAGCAATGTGAAAAGGCTGGAAAGTGGAAGTGGAGGGGTGGCAGAGGAAGTCCCAGGCACAGCCACCGCGGTGCCACCCCATGGGCCCAGCCCACCTGCC
>NW_007726330.1:18624-38194 GCF_000696425.1 Galeopterus variegatus
AGGCAGAGGAGGTGCCAGCTCAGGATCAGTACCTTCCGTGGCTTGGTCTAGTGTGACCCACTAATCTGGCTGTCACTGGCTGGCTATTCTTCCCCTTCTACTTCCTGCTTAGCCAGCTTGCCCTTCTCCTGCTCCCGGCCTCCCTCCCTTGAGCCTGGAGCCCTCACTAGCCCTCAGTAGCTGGTGCCCTCTCCCTAGCACTTGGCTTCACTTAGACCCTGCTCTGCAGCTTCTAGACTCTTCCCAGGATCCCTCCTGGCAGCTTTGGCCAGCTTAGCTTGCATTATGATCCAGTTTCCCTGAAACAGTCTGAGATTCTCCTCCTCCATACCCAAACAGCTTCTGTTGTGTTTGCCTTTCTCCCCATCCCTGAATCACTAGGTGGCCCAGGTCCCATTCGCTGCCTTCGCAGGGCAGCATTCGATGTCCCTGGAGTACAGTGGGTATACACGCAACCCCAGCCCGCCAGCGTCAGGAGAACACACATAGCCCAGGTACCCAGCTAGAAGGGGGAGTGCGACGGTGCAGTTGAACTTGGCCACTCGTCACTCTGCCTCTGAGGCTGTGGCCCTGGACTCTGGTTAAGAGGCAGGGGCTCCGCACAGGCCACCCACATGGAGCATGTCCCCTGATGCCACTACGGGAGATAGAATCAGTAGCAATGGCCTCTTCACAGACCACCTCATAGTTCCCAAGGGAGGAAACATTTAGGAGGGTGGCCCTCTGTTCCTATTTCATTTATACCTGAGTTACTGGATACTGTTTGGAGAGGAGCTGAATGCTTCCCAACCCATTATGGAAAATAGGAAGATGGTGTGGCCCTCTCACTACAAACTAGGGCTGGTCTGGCTGGGCTCCCGAGTGACTGCCAAGCACACAACATAACACAAGGCTGAAGTTCAGTGATCTTAATATCAAACTTCACTTTGGAGACACCTCTAGACTTTTGCCCAACTTAGAATTAACATACTCATATAGCCAGTGTTCTCGTTTCCTTTCTAAGTTTATGTTAGGAAACCAGTTTTTCTTGGCATCTTCATCAGAAAGGTGATTGCTCAAGGCTAAAGGTTCTTATCTATGATTTATATAATTTGGTTTTCTAATGGCCAAGGTGGGCGTTCAGGAAAGCTGCTTTTGTTTTCCAGGCTAAGTTGTTGTGGCCCTGCTCAAGGATGACGGTTTTGCATGCCTTCTCCACATGGCATCTGGGCACGGGGCCCTCCTGGCATAGGCCCAGCCCCAGAGGCTCGAATCTGGCTGTTTCAAAACCTCACCCCAGACTGTGGGAGCGGACTTCCAGGGGCTGAGCAGGCCCCTCTGCCTTTCAGGAGGCAACGTCGGTCCTGCCCCCAGCTTAGCTAAAAGAAAGCCCGAGCTCTGTTCTCCGAGGCCCACCGAGTCACTGCTCTCCAGGGCTCGTTGGAGAGGGAAACCTCCACCAGGCCTGTCCGATGCATAACAGAAGGCTTAGCTGAAACAACTGCCTACGAAACTTTCCAGGAGGGAGGATAGAGCCCATCCATCCTCTAGGGACCCTAGAACTATCACTATGTCTAAAAAGGGAAAGCATCAAAGAGCTAAATCCCTGGACCACATCTTATCAGCCCCAATAGAGTTCCTTTACACATCACGATCTGGATTTACACCATCAGCCTAGATTGAGGGCTGTTTTAAGAAATGGCAACTGGACAGTCTTTTGGCAGCATAAATAAAAAAGGCCCACCCTTTGTTCCAGCAATTCTGTTTCCAGGAAAGTGTCCTAAGGAAATAGGTAGTGATTTACACAAAGGTTTTTGGATAACAAAATTAATTACAGTTTCTTTTTTTTTTAAGATGTCCAGTACAGGGATCTTAACCCTTGACTTGGTATTGTCAGCACCAGGGTCTCCCAAGTGAGCCAACCGGCCATCCCTATATAGGGATCTGAACCCATGGCCTTGGTGTTCAGATCAACCCTTGTTGAGATCCCCATACCTGTCATCTTTAAAAAAAACAAAAAAACAAATAACATTCTTCTGTCATAACCATCTCAGGCCATGTCCATTTGTTTATGAAATTCCCAGTTATAGATCTAAGATTATATATGAGGTATATTTTCAAGTAATTTTTTTGTCATTGGTTTTTAGACCTTCTTATGCTATTTGATTTTTTTACAACAAGCATGCCTTAAGAAAAACATTAAATCTATTTTAAAAAAAAAAAAAAAAAAAAACAGCCTTGGGAAACTCAGCCTGAGCTTGCTCTAGAGACCTCTTTAAGGACTTGCTCCCCGCCACCAGTCTTGGTCTCTGGATTAAGCTGCCTAAATCTTTTTTTTGTAAACAGCTTTATTGAGATATAATGCATACACCATGCAGTTTATCCATTTTTTTTTTTTTTTTAAAGATGACCGGTAAGGGGATCTGAACCCGTGGCCTTGGTGTTATCAGAGTGCCTAAATCTTTTTTTTGTAAACAGCTTTATTGAGATATAATGCATACACCATGCAGTTTACCCATTTTTTTTTTTTTTTAAAGATGACTGGTAAGGGGATCTGAACCCGTGGCCTTGGTGTTATCAGCACCATGCTCTCCCAAGTGAGCCACGGGCCAGCCCCTCAGTTTACCCGTTTAAAGTGTAAAATTTACCAAGTCAAGGGTTCAGATCCCCTTACTGGCCAACCACCAAAAAAATAAATAAAAATAAAGTGTACAATTTAATGGTTTTTAGTACATACCCAGGGTTGTTCAACCATCACCACAGTCAATTTTAGAATATTTTTATCAGCCTGCCTAACACTTTTTAGAAACAAAGGGAATCATAAATATATCTAACGTTATGTATGTGTGGTGGGGGGATTGTATTCACTCCAAATGTCTAGATACCATTACACAACTCAGACTCACAGGGAGAGTTTTTAGGGTTGTCAGTGCCTGTCACTTCCTTCTACCCCCCTCCCTTGCCTCTCCATCCCCCCCTAAAAACAGGACAGATTCTCTCCCAGCCTCTCTGGTGGGTGTTCATTTACCTTTGGCTGGAGGAGGAGAGGGGAAGTTTCAGTCCTACAGGGTTCAAGACACCAGGGCAGCTGGGGCAACGAGATGCGGTAGCTGCCCGGGGAAAGGTTTGGGAGATGGGCATGTGTCACTAGGATCAAATGGTACCCAACCAAGGTGAGGACACCTGACTTCTCCCAGCATGGCCATAAAACTGCCAGTGACCTTGGGCAAGTCACTCTTCACCCTCCGGCCCATCATCATTCATCAAATGAAGAAGCCAAAGAACCCGAAAGCTGCCCATTTGCCTGAGCCTCCCACTGCCCCAGGAAGAGTGAGCCTCTCCCTTACCTGTTGTCCCAGGGCACTTTGCCCCTGTATGTGCTGAAGCTCTTATCATATTCCACTCATTCTTTCAAAAAAGATTTATTATGCACCTACTCTGTGCCAGGTACTGTCATAGGCCCTGAGGACAAACAGATAAAAAGCCCTGCCCCATTAGCTCACAATGAGTTGGGTGAGAGGAACAAGATAAATGCATAACTTGCTTGGTAAGGGAGATAACTGGTGAGTGCTAAGAAGAGTTAATGGCGGGGTGGGGGGAGTGCACGGCAGGGCAGGATGCAACTCTGAATCAAGTGGTTGAGGAAAGACCCCCTGGAGAAGGTGACATTTAAGCATAGACTGGAAGAGGACAGAGAATGAGCCCTGGGAGTGTCTGGGGAAAGGACATTCCAGGTAGACGTGAAGTGAGGGTCAGTGCAAAGGCTTAGCTCCTGGCTTATATCTCCTCCCAGGCCTGGGGGCTCCCTGAGGACAGCCCCTGTGTTGCCTTGGGGTCCCCGGGGACCCTCCCAGAGTGAATGCTCTGAACATTAACGAGGGTCCTCTGCCTTCCTTCTCACACTGTTTCTCCCACCTTCCGCCCCCTCCCCCCAGACTTGCACCTAGCGGCGGAGCTGGGGAAGACTCTGCTGGAGAGGAACAAGGAGCTGGAGGAGTCTCTGCAGCAGATGTACTCCACCAATGAGGAACAAGTGCAGGAGATCGAGGTAAGGGCCACGCAGGCCCTGCACATGCTTCCCCCCCACCCATCAAGAGCCCTTTGGCCTTTGTGTGTCTTTGTGCAACTTTAAAAAAGGCGCCCTCTTAGCAGATACAGCCTTGGCACACGGCCTTGTGCAGTTCACACACAACTATCCCAGGCAGCCCTACTGCGTGCCATCTTTACTCCCCACTCAGCTGCAGATGAATGCCTCAAAGCGAACCTGTCCCTAGAAGTAGGAGGAAGATGGCTGGCCAGATAGCTCAGTTGGCTGGAGTGCATTGTTATAACACCAAGGTCAAGGGTTTGGATCCCTGTACCAGCTGCTCAAAACGAAAAAATATGGAGCAGGGAGAGACAGAGACATTTGTCCCTTCCCCATTCTAAAAGGCTTCTCAATTTCCCCCGACACACACGCAGTACCTGACCAAGCAGCTGGACACACTGCGGCATGTGAACGAGCAGCATGCCAAAGTGTACGAGCAGCTGGACCTGACGGCCCGAGACCTGGAGCTGACCAACCAGAGGCTGGTGCTGGAGAGTAAGGCTGCCCAGCAGAAGATCCATGGGTGAGGACCTGGCCGAGTGCTGCGAGTGGGGTGTTAGGGAGAGGCCAAGGGCTGGGTGTGCTTGTGGGCATGTGGACTAGCAGGTGTGAGTTGTGCCCTTCTCCCAGAAGCCCGGGCCTAGGAACCTGGGATGGTAGTGAGTTCACCCTTGTCAGTTATGTGTGGCTTAACGTTCAGGCCACGACCCTTCTTTAAGCACCAGGCTCTGTTTTAGGCACTGGGGGTACAATCATAGGGATCCAAAGACACTGTCCTGTCCTCTGGGAATGCACAGCCTAGGAGGGAAAGCAGGCATGCAAATATTTTATTGCAGGGCAGGATGACAAGTGACAGAAGAGTGTAAGAGGAACTGAGCTGGCACAGATGAGGAGTGATCTGCTTGGCCTGGGAGATGTGGGAGAAGGGGGGGGTCCTTGGGCATGCAGTGAGTTCCCCATCTGACCTCAGCACCAGGCAGCACAGGTCAAGGTCGCCTGTCTGTCCCCTATTCCACACCCTTCCATCTGCAGGGAGCGAGGGCTGCGGTGAGGAGGGCTGGCCTTCTCCCCTTGAAACCCCATCCACTCGTGTCCCCGTCCCACCCCCAGGCTGACAGAGATCATTGAGCGCCTGCAAGCCCAGGTGGAGGAGCTGCAGGCCCAGGTGGAGCAGCTGCGGGGCCTAGAGCAGCTGCGAGTGCGCCGGGAGAAGCGGGAACGCAGGCGAACCATCCACACCTTCCCCTGCCTCAAGGAGCTGTGCACCAGCCCCCGGTAGGTGTGCACCTCTCGGTGTCTCTGAGGCCCCAGGACTGCCAGCCAGGGGAGGAAGGAGAGGGTGGGCAGCGGGCAGCAGGGGGGAAGGGGAGTTGGTGCCTCATCCAGGCGGTCGGAGAGACTGGTCCTATTGCTGACAGTCACAGCAGCTGGCGCCTACGGAGCACGGGCTGCATGCCTCCGCTCTGCTGACTTACTTCTCATCACAGCACTGAGAGGTGTGTTTCATTGTGCCCACTATTCAGATGGGAAAACTGAAGCTCAGAGTTTACGTGTCTTATCCGAGGTCACCTGTTAAGTAAGAGGCACAGCCAGGATTCTAACCCAGGAGGGGTTAACCACTATACTTTTCAGTCACCATTAAATCTGAGACAGATAGGGCCGGCCCATGGCTCACTCGGGAGAGTGTGGTGCTGATAACACCAAGGCCTCGGGTTCGGATCCTATATAGGGATGGCTGGTTCGCTCACTGGCTGAGCGTGGTGCTGACAACACCAACTCAAGGGTTAAGATCCCCTTACCGGTCATCTTTTAAAAAAATAAAAAATCTGAGACAGATGACTACTTAACAATGTAAGGATATGGATCGTGTATTTTAGCAGGTGTTTCAATAAAGGTCCTGGCAGGAGAAAGTGCCTCATAAAGCATGATCTGAGACAGATGACTACTTAACAATGTAAGGATATGGATCATGTATTTTAGCAGGTGTTTCAATAAAGGTCCTGGCAGGAGAAAGTGCCTCATAAAGCATGATGGAGGAGAGGTTAATAATGAAGGGAAGGGAAACCACAGGGACTCTAGTGCAACAGAGAGGAGCTGTCACCATCCCTAGTCCTCAAGGGGCAAGGGAGGTTACTGGACCTATAAGGGATGGAGAGGACTCCCTGGCTGGCACTGACCAGGGAAAGAGCGCAGGAAGACGTGCCCCACAGTCTCCCTCTGCTCCCACCTCGGACCTCTTGCCAGTGTCTCCCACTGGCTGAGCTCAGGAGGGAGCAAGGAAGCCTGGCCATGGCAGTCCATGGTGATCAGCCTCCATGAGGTCAGAGAGAGGCGAGAGAGACCAGGGGCAAATCACTATCCCGCCCAGTGGACAAGAGAGATAGAAGTGGCCAAGGCTGGGCCTTGGGCCTTGGCCCTGACCTCTGCCCTCTGCCCACCTGCCCTGCACCCCCTCCCCCCCAGGTGTGAGGATACCTTCCGCCTGCACAGCTCCTCCCTGGAGCTGGGCCCACGGCCCCTGGAGCAGGAGAACGAGCGGCTGCAGAGCTTGGTGGGGGTGCTGCGATCCCAGGTGAGCCAGGAGCGGCAGCGCAAGGAGCGGGCGGAGCGCGAGTACACGGCGGTGCTGCAGGAGTACGCGGAGCTGGAGCGGCAGCTGAGCGCCATGCAGGGCTGTCGCCTGCGCGTGCAGGAGCTGGAGGCCGAGCTGCTGGAGCTGCAGCAGATGAAGCAGGCCAAGACCTACCTGCTGGGCCGGGAGGACCACCTGGCCGAGGCCCTGCTCGCGCCCCTCACCCAGGCCCCAGAGGCTGACGACCCCCAGCCAGGCAGCGGGGATGACTCGGGCACCCAGGATGGCATCTCTTCGCCGGCAGCCTCGCCCGACCACACGGTCCGTAAGAGCTGCAGTGACACGGCACTCAGTGCCATCGTGGCCAAAGACCCAGCCAGCCGGCACGCAGGCAACCTCACGCTGCATGCCAACAGCGTGCGCAAGCGGGGCATGTCCATCCTGCGGGAGGTGGACGAGCAGTACCACGCGCTGCTCGAGAAATACGAGGAGCTGCTGAGCAAGTGCCGGCAGCACGGGGCCGGGGTGCGGCATGCCGGCGTGCAGACGTCGCGGCCCATCTCCCGGGACAGCTCGTGGAGGGACCTGCGGGGGGGCGACGAGGGCCAGGGGGAGGCCAAGGCAGGGGAGAAGAGCCTGAGCCAGCACGTGGACGCTGTGGACAAGCGGCTGGAGCAGAGCCAGCCCGAATACAAGGCGCTCTTCAAGGAGATTTTCTCCAGGATCCAGAAGACCAAGGCCGACATCAATGCCACCAAAGTTAAGACGCACAGCAGCAAGTGACTCTTTCCTGGCCTGCAGCCTCCCCCAGAACCCAGGCCTTGAGGTCCCTCAGCCTCCGGTGAACGAGAGAGCCCTTTAGCAGCAATATATCACAGCAAGTGGCTCCTCCAGAGGTGTGAGGGATGGGGTTCCTCTGATCTGGGGACGCAGCATGTTCCCTGCTGATGTGGGAGGTGGCCAAACTGTCCTGCCTCCCAGGAGCCCTCGGCCACCCTGCCTGAGCCCAAAGGCACAGCTCAGAATTTCAAAGCCAAACGTCCCCACTCCTCTGGATTCCCCAGCTCCCCCAGCCTCCCGCTTCCTGACCCTGGGGTTCACCTTCGGATCTGTGCCAGGCTTCTGAAAGCCATTCTGGATCAATTGGCTTTTTCTTTTTTCCCTTCAGTTTGGTTTTTCTGAGAGATTTGCAATGCAAGGTCTCCTTGACCCCTTGTCACAACTGGAAACACTTGAAGGGGGACCCCAGAGCCAGCTGTTACGGGTTCCAGGGGTCTCCTGGACCACCCACTGCTTCTCCCCAGCTGTGATGCACTAACATTCCCTTAGCACCAGCTGTCTCACCCCCGGGTCCTGACCAGGTCACAGACAGCCCCTGCCATACAGAGCAGGAGGCCTCAGCCAGGCCGAGTGCCCCTGCTCCAGCCTTGCCAAGAATGGGCTTCCCTGGGCTTCTCCCCTGAAACCCTTGGCCCACCACAGAACTGTGGCCAATCAGAGGGAAGAGGGGGCTCCTCGGCAGCCATACATGAGCAGTATATATACCCTGTTTCCTTCAAAGCCAGCCTCCTCGGGTTGCCACCCTGGAAATGCCTCTGGGTACTCGCCTTCCAGGGCTGGGCAGCGGGGAGCTCCCGTCTTTGCACACCGCCTCTGACTCCAAGTTCGGCTTCTGCCTCCCCTCTCTGCACCTGCCCCCTTCTCAGGGACCATGATGTCTCATGCCACACTCCCCACAGGCTAACCATGGCACAGGTTGCATCTGTAGCCCCCAGAATGTCCTGGGCATGTGCCACCAGCCACTGATCCCCAGTGTCCACCCCTGTCCCCGCTTCACTGGGGACCCAAGATTCTCATCCCACATAGAACAGTATTCAGTTGGGACAGGGATAAGGAACGTGTTCCCTCCCTCTCATAAAATGCCTGCTCTTAACTTCCCACCTTCGTGGGGGGCTTTTGAAGACCCAGCTGGATCAGGGGTTCAATCTTTTGGTTTAAGACTTCAAGAGAGTCAAGCTTCAGCTAAGAGATGCCCAGGTCCCCAGCTTGCCCTGAGCAGTCCTTCAGGGCTGCTGGTTCCATCTGCTGCCCTTCCTGATTCCCATACAGTCCAGTGGAAGGCGGTGGCCCTAGCCCCTGTGCTGGGAGCCCAGTGGGAACCTTCTTGCCTTATTTATTTCTCATGGGTAAAGGGGTTTTCATAACAAGCATGCCTGACCTCCCTGGAGACACCCCTTGCTCTCCGGGTGGCACTGTGATGCGAGCTGGCGGCCGGGTCCTTCTGTTCATGCAACTTGGAACTTTTGTCCCTTGGGCTGGGCAGCTCCTGGCTCTCCATGTGTCTCTCCAGCCTGTCCATTCCCCAGCTCTTTAGCGGCCGACCAGCATCACCTTTGAAGTATACATGAGAGAAATATATTTACAAATGCTTTATTCTCTTTAATAAAAAATGCACCAGTATTCTAAAAGCAGAAATGGCCCCGGAGCCACGGTCCCATCTCTGCATCTCCCACACCGGCCTCCCATCGTGCACAACCACAAGAGAGGGTGGCCTCTGTGCTCCACTCTCTGGGGCCCTCCAAGCCCCTCTGAGGCCACAGAGACCTGGGTTCTCAGCCTCACCCCCGCACCTGCCCATGGTTGGTATTCACTGGTGCCAGCTGTGCCAGTCATGCTGGGGGTACATGGTGAGCAAGACAGAGTCCCCGCCCTGGAGTTTACACTTGTGGGGGGATGGCCACCCAAAATAAACAAAAGATAGAACAATGAAAAAATTGGGGCAGGAGGGTGGTGCTCAATGGAGATGAACCAGATTTTTTTTTAAACCTTACATAATCATATCTAGATATATACATACAGCACACAAGATATACAGTATATCTGTAGCAGGGGGATGGCCACCCAAAATAAACAAAAGATAGAACAATGAAAAAATTGGGGCAGGAGGGTGGTGCTCAATGGAGATGAACCAGATTTTTTTTTTAAATCTTACATAATCATATCTAGATATATACATACAGCACACAAGATATACAGTATATCTGTAGCATTAACACAGGGAATGGGGCCTGGCCAGTTGTTCCCTCAGCACTGTGTGGTCAAGGGTTCAGCTCCCTGCACCAACCAGCCACCAAAAAAAAACAACTCATGGGGGTGCAATTACAAAAAAAGAAAGGGGTAATGATAATGAAGAAATGTGCTGAAAAACACTGAAGGAGGGTGGTCAGGGGCACCCTCTGAAAGATGTGACAGTTTAGCTGACCCGGAGGCTGGGGAGGAACAGCAAGAAGAGCAGCGCAGGCCCAGGGAGCAGCTGGGTGGTGAGGAAGGGGGGGGCCTTCCCCCCCCAGGGGGAGAGGGAGGGCTTCCTGGGTGCCATGAGAAGTGATTGCAGGGCTTTAATAGCACTGTGGTTTTAAAAGCTTTCCCAGGTGCTACGTGGAGGTTGAGTTGTAAAGAGGGAGAGTGATGGAGCCCAGGGCAGTGGCTGGTGCCAGGAGGGACCATGGAGGATGGGGAAGCAGACCAGCCCTAGGGAAGTGCCCACTGCTGACACAGGATAGTCACAGCAATGGCAAGAGGGCCACCTCCTGGTGTTTTTCAAACCTATAAATCCCACACCTCTCTTCCCATCTCTTTCCCGGGGATCTGTCTCCTCCCCACGTTATGAAAAGATGGTACATAGAAGATGGGTCTCCTAGAGCGGCTTGCTGTCACCAAGATTTCACCCAGCTTCACTCTTGTACTGTAGGTGTGGTCGATCTGGTGGAATTTCTGTTTTCCTCAGTACAAAATAATGAGTGGGCTTTTTCAAACCTCCCATGCTTCAGCCCACTTTTTTCAAATCTGGTAATGTCTGCCCAGAACTTGAGAACTGCTGTCCAAGATTGGATATCAAAGGCCCAGAAACACACCTGCAGGTGTGGGTCAAAGGGACACCTTCAGGAGATCTGCCTTCACCTCCCTCTGCAAATCCCACCCACCCTCCTTGCAGTGGCGCCCCATGCTGGGTAGACCGCTCCCTGCCGTGCTGATTTTGCAGATCCCTCCTCCCACCCATGCACAGGTGACTTCAGAAATCAAAGAAGAGGGCCGGCCCGTGGCTCACTTGGGAGAGTGTGGTGCTGATAACACCAAGGCCACAGGTTCGGATCCCTATGTAGGGATGGCCGGTTAGCTCACTTGGGAGATCGTGCAAGGGTTAAGATGCCATTACTGGTCATCTTTTTTTTTTTTTTTTCCTTTTTGTCTTTTTTCGTGACCGGCAACGGATCGCAACCCTCAGTGTCACGCCCGTACCGGACCGGGACCAGCAATGGGATCGCAACCCTCGGTGTTGCTCCCGCATCTCGCTCAGCCAGTGAGCGGCCGGTCTGTATGTGGGATCCGAACCCTCGGCGGGAGTGCTGCCGCGCTTCCCAAGCAGCGCACTGTAGCAGTGCGCCACCGGGCCGGCCCATTTACTGGTCATCTTAAAAAAAAATAAAATAAAAAGAAGTCGAAGAAGAAAATGCACCTGAATCTTGGGGGGTCAGTTTCTTGCCACCATCTCCACTCTCCCATTTCCAGACAGAAAAGGCAGCTCTGCGGACCCCAGTCCCACCAGCCCACACCACCTTTGTCTGTGGAAGAGCTTCCAGGCTTCCTTGGAAGATGGAGTAGGAGACCAGCTGGGGCTGTGGAAGTTTCCCCCAGGTTCCTGAAGGAGCTGGGAGCAACCTCTCTCAGTCCCTGGAGGGGAGGAAGGTCTGGTGTGGGAGCCCAGAGCTGGACCCGCAAATGGTGGCCTCTATGCTTGTTACCTCAGCTCAACAGCATGGGGGTTTTATGTGTGCAGCACGCAAGTTGGGCTGTCAGATTTCCTGTCCGGATGTCACCTGTCTCCAACAGGATGGAGAGCACATGGTGGTTAACACATGGAGCAGTCACACCTGAGAAACAAAGGAAGCTATCTGTGGCCTGTATCCAGCCACCCTGCTCTGCCTCAGCTTTCACACTGCCCCTCTCTGGTACCCTTGCCCCTGTGGTGAGGGGAAGCAGCCCTCCCTGCAAACGCTGGGCCAAAAGAGCAGGGGGTGGCTCCGTGTTCCAAGGACCTGGCAGATAAGAGTCGGTAGTGAAGGAAGTAGCTCCCAGGACAAAGGGGCAGCTTTGCCCACCCACTCCTGCCGGGAAGCATGCTCTGTGCTGCCCATTCCCTCAGGGAAGAAGGGAAGGGTCTGGAATAGAGCTGGTCAGACTGGATTCCCCACCCCACTGCTGGAGAGAAAACAAAGGTAACAGTCATCAGGTCTCTGAAAGAAAAAGATCCTTCAAGAAACCTATATGCACTTAGTGTTCCTTAGTAGCAGCTAATTTTTGTTGCTTAACCAGTGCTTTACATGTGCTCGATACCCTCAGGAACTTTATGAGGCAGCTATAAAATCTACTTTACTGATGAGGTTATAGAGGTTTAGAATTAGTTAGTAATTCAAGGTCACATAGAAATATTCCAACTCAGGCCTGATCAATTCCACCATGGTTCACTGCGTGTTCCCTACCTCCACATAACGCTGAGTTTTAAGAGCCTGTCTGACCCAAGGCACTCCAGAGAAGATGAAACGGAAATCCTATGGATCCCCTGCATGAGAATGGTACCCCAGGCTCACAGTCCAGAGAGAAGGGCTGGTATCACAAGCTGCTTGGCTGCCAGGAATGGCTTGATGATTCCTTATTTTTTTCTTCCCTTCTTTCCTCTGTCCCTAATGAATATCCCCTTCCTGAAGCACCATCTCAGCTTAAGGAGGACCAAGGATGGGAAGAAGGCTACTTTTTAGGGGAACAGGTAGCCCCTCTCTGGCCTGTTTCTCCCAAAAGGGCCCCCAATCTGGACGGTTCACCACAGCAGCAGGTGAGAGGAGCTCGCCAGCTGCTCTTCTCTCCACCCCAGGGCAGCTTGTCTCATTCTCGCCTCTCTCTCCCTCCTCTCCCAGAATCCAGGCCACCAGATGGCCTGAGCAGGCTGTGTTTATTTGGGGCCATGGAAACCTGCAGCTTGCTTTTCCTATTGCTCTGCGTCAGGCACAGGGCTGGAGCCCAGCCTCATGGCAATGATGCCATGGAATGGTTCTGACTTCATTATTCAGAATCCCTTAGCCCTCAACCTGAGTGCCTGGCCTTGCTCCTCTGAGCAGCTTATTCCAGTCACCATGGAGATGCCTCTATTCCCTCTGAGGTCTTGGGACTGAGCCAGTCAAGGAGGGACCCAGGAGACTCTCCTTCCAGCCTAGAGCCTGAAAGGAGTGTGTCAGTTGCCATCCCCTTCCTAGTTTGTTTACAAAGCCATGGCCGGAAAGTGATTTATTCCCCCACAGAGACTTTGCCATGTCAATGATGCTGAGATGGTAAAGGCTTGATTTTATGACAATCTCCTGTTTCAATCAGCCAGCATCCCGGGGGATATATTTTTCTAGGTAATTATGCTTTTTCCTAAAAATAGAACTCTTCATTAAGAAACAACCACTAGTATTACTGCTAATTATCAACATTTATTGAGCTCTGTTTTCATTTGCCACACTGCCTCTCAACAAAGTAATTTCACTAAGGTTTAGCTGTTTTCATACACTGCTTGCTCTGCTTTGAACCTTTTGCAGAATTAGAACTTTTCAGTTCTGGAGTTCATGCCTTGCAGCTCAATAAGGGGCTCTGCTTAGCCTGTAAGTTCTCTGAATTCTTTACCTACCTCTCCAGTCTCCCCTGACTTCCTGGCTAGAGGAAACCACCATCATGCTCCATAAAGCCAGGGGGTGGGGCTCCAGTTTTGGAAACATTTCTTTCTGTGACCTGCCTCCCTCTGCTCCCATCTAGCATTTGTTCTGCAGCGTTGGGTATAAGCCATCACTTGCACACACGCAGGGGACAGGGAATTTGCTTACAGGCTGCCTGGTGAAAAGAGCCCGAGTTCCTAATACTTAGCTCTACCAGAACCCAACTTTCAAAAACACATGCCCACAGAATTCATTTTATCGATATATATGGGGTGCCCACAATGTGCCATGCTCTGGGTGCTCTGGGGTGCTCGGGCTACAGCGGTGAGCCAGAGCCCTGCTAGAGCTTACATTCTGGCTAGAAGACAGGCAATTAAATTACACAGATAAGACTGAGTGGTCAGGGGCCGGCCGGCGGCTCACTCAGGAGTTCAGTGCTGATAACACCAAGGCCACGGGTTCGGATCCCTATATAGGGATGGCCGGTTCGCTCACTCGGGAGAACGTGGTGCTGACAACACCAAGTCAAGGGTTAAGACCCCCTTACTGGTCATCTTCTTAAAATAAAAATAAATAAATAAATAAGGATTGAGTGGTTACAAAGGGATTTTTAAAAAGAGGCCGGCTGGTTAGGTCAGTTTGGTTAGAGCGTGGTGCTGATAATAACAAGGACCAGGGTTCAATCCCTGCACTGGCCAGCCGCCAAAAGTGATGAAATAAATAGAATAAAATAAAACATATAAAAAAGAAGAGCAGGGTGAAGGGGACGGGGAGCGCGGGGCGGGATGAACCAGGCTTCACTGATGTTCGATTTGGGCGGCGGGCGGTGCAGGCGGACGGAGCGGCCTCTGAAAGGGAGAGAAGTGGGGTTTCTGGGGGACACGCGATCCGGGGGTTCTTTCACTAGGAGCCTTCTTCGGGAGCTCGCTGTCTGGCCACGGCCTTCCCCACGGTGACCAGACCTCCCGGAGGCGACCGACCGGGGAGCACGGCGGGGGCCCGCTTGGCCGCCTCCGCTCGGCCGGCCCCAGATGCGGCGCGGAACCGAAGTCCCGAGGGCGGCGCGAGCTCGGGACCGCAGGGAGGGAGCGCCCGCCGGAAGTGGCCCCGAGACCCGGACATGGCGGCTGCCTGGTGCCTGCGCTGGGGCCTGAGCCGAGCCGGAGCCCGGCTGCTCTCGCCTTCCGCGCGCTGCCCTCGCCGGGCTCTGCACAAGCAGGTGGACGGCACCGCCTTCCAGAGCATCTACAGCCTAGACAAGCTCTACCCCGAGTCCAAGGGCCCGGACACCGCCTGGAGGGTCCCGGTGAGCCGGGAAGGGCAGGACGGAAGGGGCGGTTCCTCCCGCTGCTGGGTGGGGTCAGGAAGTCGGGGCCCCGTTGGCCTGGCGTGGAGCGTGACAGTCGCCGCGGGACGGGGCTGGTTGTCCGAGCAACCCTGGGCTTGGCCTGCAGGAGGGTCGTGGCGCCGGGTGTGGCTCGGAATGAGCGAGAGCCGAGAAGAGCGTTCGTTTTCCAGCTCTCAGGCCCAAATTCTTGTCCCGAGGGAAAATATGGTCATTCTGGCCTTTCAAGGTGGACAACAAAGGCCAGAGGCTGCCAAGTTGTTTGCCACCTTTTGGAACCTTTTGGAACGTTACGCTGTCCTTGCCTCTAGTAACCCCAGCACGCCTGAGAAAACAGGGCTTCTCGTTCGTTCCATCAGGATGAATTTATTTAGCCTGCTTTGTGCAGGCACTCTATCAGGCCAAAACAGCGAGCCATGAAGATAGTGGGGAGGTGAGCATCCCAGGCAGAGGGAACAGCAACAACGTTAGGCAGTAGCGTGTTTTACTGGCGTGGCGGAGCAGGGGAGTCAGAAGAGGTGAAACTAAAGAAAGACATAGATGGGGAAAGCCCCATCGGTGATGCTTACTGACTCTAGCCTTTCCTCGGAACACGATGGAGACCGATTGGAGGGTTCAAGGCAGAAGAATGGGATGATCCTACTTAGTTTTATATGGTTCACTCTTATAGAGCCTTATGGAGAACAGACTGCAGGATGGAAACAAATTAGACAGCAATAATACAGACAAGAGCTGCTAAGCAGGGTGGAAGTGAAGGAGTCATGAGAATTGGTCAGATCCTAGACATATTTTGAAGGGAAAGCTTACAGGATTTGGCTAATGGATTGGATATGAGAAACGAGAGGAATTAAAATCCAGGGCCTTGAGCAATGGAAAGATTGAGTTGTCATTAATTGAGATGAGGCAGTGTGTATCACAGGATCCCCAAATCTGAGAGGGCACTTGCATAGTGTTTGCCTGTTCCAAAAAACTCACCCGGGGGGCCGGCCCGGTGGCGCACTGCTCCAGTGCGCCGCTTGGGAGTGCGGCGGCACTCCCGCCGGGGGTTCGGATCCCACATACAGACCGGTTCCCGCTCACTGGCTGAGCGAGGGGTGGGCGCAGCACTGAGGGTTGCGATCCCGTTGCCGGTCCCGGTCCGGTACGGGCGCGACACTGAGGGTTGCGGTCCGTTGCCGGACACGAAAAAAGACAAAAAGGAAAAAAAAAACTCACCCAGTATTTCAATAGGTACAGACATCAGTTTATTAGACTTATGGGAGTCACTGACGGCAGCCGACCAGCTAGATATCCATGCTGCCCTGGGGTACATACAACAGTTATATAGTGAACAGATCAAAGTAGGGGTGTAAATCATCTTCTTGTTTACACATAGACCATAGACCCTCACTCAGTTCACATAACTCAAAGTGCATGAAAGATCTGGCTGAGCACATAGGTTAATCTACTCACTACTCTCCTGGTGCCAGCGTGTTTTAGCACCAGCATGCTAATTTACTTAGGGTCTCTGCTTTCTCCAGTCTTCCGTTTGTCTTAAAGGGACATGTCTTTCCTTGGGTAACAACCTTGGCCAGGGGTAGTTTCCCAGGAGGAGAGGGGGAACTGTGGTATGCACAGGGAGGGAGAATAGGGCTCAGTCCAGCATTTACCCTACACAGTGGCAATAACGTTCATTTGTTTGTCTATTCATTCATTCATTCATTTCACAAAAAGTTTATTGTGTACCTACTGTTTCAAGCATAGCAGATATAGTCATGATAAACAAAACAGATGGGATCCCTGCTTCATGGAGCTTACATTCTAGTGGAAGGAGCAGACAATAAACAAATGGGGAAAACTTCAGGTAATGAGAAGTAGTGTAATGAATAGACCAGGGTGCTGTGAGAGAGAATGCCAGGGGCTACTCAGATTGTTAGTAAGGAAAGTCCTCTGAAAGGAGGTTTGAGGCATCCATTAGGCACCTGAGAGAATACATCAAATAGCAGCTGGGTATATGGGTCTGGAGTTGAGGAAAAGAGGTTTGAGTTTGAGCCAGAACATTGGGAGTCATCAACAGAAATGACATTTTCAGCAGCATGGATGGATGAAGTGTTCTAGGGAAAGAGGAGAGAGAGAGAAGAAAGGATTTCAGGGTCACGACAGTGTGTAAAGGTTGCAAAGAGCTGGCAAAGGACAGTGAGAATGGGACATAAGGGAGGAAGAGACCTGCAGAGGACAGTTCAGAGGAAGGGGAAGGACAGGCTTCAGGAAGCAGGTGAGGTCCACGGTCTTCAGTGCTGCAGAGAGGTGGAGTAGGATGAGGATTTCACCCCCAAACACTTTTTTTTTTTTTTTCTTTGTGTCCGGCAACGGATCGCAACCCTCGGTGCTGCGCCCGCACCTCGCTCAGCCAGTGAGCGGGAACCGGTCTGTATGTGGGATCCAAACCCTTGGCGGGAGCGCCGCCACGCTCCCAAGGGCGCACTGTAGCAGTGCGCCACCGGGCCGGCCCCACCCCCGAACACTTATAAGATAAAAAGGATGAAGAGATGCAGAGGGGGTAAAGATGAGGGTGCTTTGAGCTTCAAAGGCCAGAAAAGCCTCAGAAGGGGTGTTTGTGCTGGGCCTTGCAGACAGGAGGATTTAAGGCTGAAGGGCATTGCTGTGGGAGGAACAGAACTGGGAGAGACCCATAGGTGAGAAGTCCTGGGGGGAGGAGTTCAGTTTAACACGAACCCTCAGGGCAGATGTGCCTCACGGTTCAATGCAGACCACCTCACAGTGCGAGCCTCCTTTGGTCCCAGAAGGAACAGGGTGGCCCACCAGGCTTGTTGCTCCGGATTGGCAGAACGTGTTGCTTTGGAGTCTCCCTGGTGCATGTGTACTGTGACATCCCTGCCCCACTCCTGGGAGTCAGGACACTAGCTAAGGCCAGGCCGGGGAAGGTTGAGATGTCAGTTCCATTTTCCTAGAAGAGTGTTTCTGAGGTGGTACTTCCAGCGTTGGGGATGCTTTTTCCATCATCCTGATATGATGATTTTGCTGGGGACCTGAAAATAGTAATGTATTACGTTTGTGTTGTGGCTTTTTACATCATTTCTCTTGTTGTCCTGGGGTAGTTAGGAGTCATCCAGCAGGTAATACTTACTAACATTGTGTACATTACATTACAGGATGATGCAAAGCAAGCCAACAATGACATCCCTCTAGGTAAGTAATTTTGTTTTATTAAAATCAGTCAGGGGCTGGCCAGTTAACTCACTTACTTGGTTAGAGCCTGGTGTTATAACACCAAGGTGAAGAGTTCAGATCCCCATACCAGGTGTTCCTTCCAGATCTCTCCATCTCAATTGAAGTACAGAAACTGTCTCTGGGTGTGCAAAAGTGGAATCTTTGCAGAATTGTTTAGAATCACTAATAAACGATGGTGTAGCCACTTGTGGAGTACTGTGCAATATGCCACATGAACAGACAGCTCTTGATGTGCTTCTGACACGGAACAGTGTTTATAATAGCTGGACTGATTGTTCTGGGAAGAAAGGAAGGTGCAGGAGAGTATATAAGCTACAATTTGTGGGGGTCTTTTGGTAGCTGGGCAGTAAGGGACCCAAACCCTTGATAATATATTTATAATATTTATATATATGAAACACATACTTCTGTATATCTGTATCTACATATACATATATTTCTGTATATCCGTATCCTATATCTGAAAGGATGTAGAAAAACCTGGGTACAGTGACTGCCTTGGGGAATAGAGGGAAAAGATGAACTTGGTGACAGGGGCTCAAGAGTGGGAGGCTTCTCCATGTAAACCATTTGTGTAACTGTAGAATTCTATACCTGTCAAGCATAGACAAGGCCTAACAGGTGTGGTCTGTAAAGAAACAAGTAGCCCTTTTTGGATTCAGAGAGTTTATAACTTCCATAGATAGTGAAAGGAAGAGTAGCCAAAGGTGCTTTGCTCCCTGTGGCCCTTGCTCAGGGTGACACTGAAACAGAGGCCAGTTGACTACAACACAAGAACAGGACACCCTTTGGCTGAGGAGCTGATGCCAGGCTGCAGTGAGGCGGTTTCATAGCTTGCAGCTGTGCCTTAAGAGGCGTGCATTTGCAGGGGAGATAGGCAGGTGCTGGGCATGGCCTGGTAGCAGCTCCCCCCAGCCTCCCATGCTCTCATATTCTGGCAGAATCACAAAGTGGTCTGTTCCTGTGAAGACTTAGGCTCAGCTTGCCCACATGGCCTGCGTGGTTACATGCAGGGTTGCCAGGACACCATGGTAGAACTGTTGCCCTACAGTACCATGCGTGTTTATTACCTATTCAGAAAAAGAATGTAATTTGATTTTTCAAAAAGAAGAAAGCCTCTCAGAAGCAGTCCTGAGATGCGGCACCACTGCCTGCTCTCTGCCACCATGGTGCCACCATTGCCAACCAGACTTCTTGCAGTTCACCATCAAGTCTTCAGAAATTTTCTCACTACCATGCCTCCTCTACTTTCCTCAGACATTACAAGGCTGCTTTTTATTAATTCTAAGAATGGAAGGAAGAAACTTCATTTTGCAGATTAAAAACAAAACGGGTTGGCCAGTTAGCTCAGTTGGTTAGAGTATGGTACTGATAACACCAAGGTCCGGGGTTCAGTACTAGACTGGACTGGCTGGCCGCCAAAAATAAAAATAAAAACAAAATAAGAATAAACAAAACTAGGGGCCGGCCCGTGGCTCACTTGGGAGAGTGTGGTGCTGATAACACCAAGGCCACGGGTTCGGATCCCTATATAGAGATGGCCGGTTGGCTCACTTGGGAGAGCGTGGTGCTGACACCACCAATTTAAGGGTTGGGATCCCCTTACTGGT
>NW_007726330.1:39000-47684 GCF_000696425.1 Galeopterus variegatus
CTTGGTGTTATCAGCACCACACTCTCCCAAGTGAGCCACCCGGCCATCTCTATATAGGGATCCGAACCCGTGGCCTTGGTGTTATCAGCACCACACTCTCCCAAGTGAGCCAACCATCCATCTCTATATAGGGATCCGAACCCGTGGCCTTGGTGTTATCAGCACCGCACTCTACCGAGTGAGCCACAGGCCAGACCCTGGTCATCCTTTTTTTAAAAAAAAAAAAAAAAACCTGAGACCCAGAGAAGCAATGGGACTTTGCCAAGAGCACAGTCAGTTAGTAGCTAAGCTGGTGTTCAAAACTGGGGCTTTCGGGGCCGGCCCGGTGGCGCACTGCTACAGTGCACCACTTGGGAAGCACGGCGGCGCTCCCGCCGAGGGTGCGGATCCCACATACAGACCGGCCGCTCACTGGCTGAGCGAGGAGCGGGGGCAACACCGAGGGTTGTGATCCCGTTGCTGGTCCCGGTCCAGTATGGGCGCGACACTGAGGGTTGCGATCCGTTGCTGGTCCCGAAAAAAGAGACAAAAAGACAAAAAAAAAAAAACTGGGCTTTCAACTTCAGATGGAGTTTTTTGTTGGTTTTGGTTTTGGGTTTTTTTGGTGCGTGGTACAGGGATCTGAACCCTTGACCGTGGTGTTATAACACTGCATTGCAACCAACTCAGCTAACCGGCCAGCCTCAGTACTTTTTTTTTTTTTTTTAAATCATTTATAACACTGACCATGAGCTAGGCCCTGGAAACACACAGTGAACACATAATGTGTTAGACACAGTCCTGCCCTGTTGGAGCTTACAGCTTATTGGGATAACACATCCACCATGTTTCAAAATACATTGAACTAAGTTTGTCTCTTAGTTTGAGCTTTTGAAAGAGCCCTTGCTTTAAAACAAATAAACAAAACAAACTGCAAAAAACTAGGGCAGCAGGATCTGGTGGAATGTACTGGACCAGAAGCAGACAGCCGGCTCATAATTTTTCTCAGCTGTTTGTGTGACCTTGGGGAAGTCACTTGCTTCTGATTTTATTCTGATATCTGTAAATAACCTCCAGCTTTCTTGATCTATATATGTCATTGAAAGAGACGTGTAATAGGGATAGTTATGTGGATAGTAAATTAGCAGTTTGCATATTTTGCCATGGGATAATCGTGTGTGTGTGTGTTCGTTCTTATGTTTTACAGATCGCTTGACGATATCTTATTGTCGGAGTAGTGGTCCTGGGGGGCAGAATGTTAACAAAGGTACAGGGCACTTTGTCTTCTTTTGCTGTAAAATTCAGCTGGGAGGTGGGTTTGAGGAGCTCTGTGTTAATGTTCATGCGGAATAAAGGGATTTTTCAGCAGAAGCTCAAATACCACCAGCTTATAATAATCCTCTTTATTCTTTTGAATGTGGTCTGATTCTCAGACTCTCAGCTGTGGGCTGCTAGGACTAGGATTGGCTTGTGAGCCTAAACAAAGAGAAATCACAGTGTGAGTTGGCAACCAGCTCCAAGAACAGGTATCCTTCATTCTCATGAAACCCGTTCCCCCATTCCTTTCCGTACCCAGTAAAACTGTAAGAGAAGCACTGGACATTTAGTTAGGGCTATTTTTGTCCAAAGGTGCCTCGCTATCTTTGTGGGTTTGGTCCATGGCCAACTTTGACATAGGCTGCAACATGCATGTTTGGGTATCTGGCATCCATTTGTTTCAGGACAGTCACTGGTCACCTGGGTGCTGAGCCTTCCTGAGAGTCTTAGTGACCCATGCTCCCTGCTCTCTTTCATCCACAGTGAATTCCAAGGCTGAAGTCAGGTTCCATTTGGCAACCGCCGACTGGATTGCAGAGCCCGTGAGGCAGAAGATTGCCATCACGGTAACCACCAGGCCTTTCTTTTCCTATAAATTCCTCACTGGCTTTTAAACCTTTACTCTGTGGGACTCTGGTTTTCCCTTTGTTCTCTGCAGCATAAAAACAAGATCAACAGGTCAGGAGAGTTGATACTCACCTCTGAAAGCAGCCGCTATCAGTTCCGGAATCTGGCAGACTGCCTTCAGAAAATTCGAGACATGATCGCTGAGGCCAGTCAGACATCCAAGGAGCCATCCAAAGAAGATGTTAAACTTCAGCGAATCAGGTACCAGAACATGCCTAGGCTGCTCTAAACTGATTTGTGTGGACGAAAGGCTGCACAGGTAATGAGGGAGGCAGAGAAAAATCTGAGACCTCCTAACAAACAAGTGGAAAAGCTCCAGGGAGGGGAGCAGACTCTGGCCTGGAATAGAGAGGTTCTCAAGCTGGCACTGCTGATTTGGCTGCTGTGCCTCCCACGGAGCTTCCTGCTCCTCTCACCACTTCGAAAAGCACTGATTGGTGGGCCAGCCCGTAGCTCACTCGGGAGAGTGCGGTGCTGATAACACCAAGGCCACGGGTTCGGATCCCATATAGGGATGGCCGGTTTGCTCACTGGGTGAGCGTGGTGCTGATAACACCAAGTCAAGGGTTAAGATCCCCTTACCGGTCATCTTTAAAAAAAAAAAAAGAAAAGCACTGATTGGCATCTGGGCCTAACTGTGATCTTTTTGTTTTCAGGATAGAGAACATGAATCGGGAAAGGCTGAGACAAAAGAGAATAAATTCTGCCATAAAGACAAGCAGAAGGGTTGATATGGACTGAAATCACCTTCTACAGCCAGCAAAGACCACCCTTCAGGGTGTCGGGGCAGCTGCAGCTCAGAGACCTTTAACACCATAAGGAAATTCTTTCTCTTTTTTTTTGCTGTTAATGCTTGTCTATAACATTGGAGCTGTCACAAGTGTGTTCATTTGGAATGAGGGCTGCAGGCACTGGTTGCAAAGGTCTTTAAAGGCAATCACCATGTTGTCAAAACTTAAGTGTCCATCTAATGTATTAGCTGAAATAAAATTCTAAACTCAGTAGGCTTCTCTTCTCACTCAGAATGCTTCAGAACAGAATTCCTACCTTTTGTCTTAATTGAAATCTGCCTCACAGTTACTGACTTGGCACTAATTATTTATCACAGCATGGGGTGGACAGGAAGGTGTTCCGGTGTCTGCCCTTAAAGAACACAGTCAGGTAGGAGGGCTGAGACAGGTGAGCTGGGCCTTGGAAAAGCAATAGGATTTTAATCAGTAGACAGGGGAGAAAGACATGCCATTTGAAGGGAGCTATGAATATAGGAGACAGAAAAGAGGTGGGGGTGGAGGAGGACACGAGGAAGCCAGTACATGGTACTGAATGGCAGATTCATGCAGAGAAATCGTGGGAGGTGAGCCTGGAGAGAGAGACAGAGGCTTGATGGCAGGCAGCCTTGAATTCAAGCTAAGGAATTTAGATTGTAAAAAACATAGGTAATAGGGAGCCACTGAGGATCACAGAGTATTAGATACTGGATTAGGCAGTGGGTTTTTATAGGCAGGAAGAGTGAGATGGAACTGGAAAGAGATTTTTGCAATCCTCTGGGTAAAGGGAAGAGCACCCAAGCTGGCATAACAGTAGTAGGTACTCTGGCGTGTACAGATTTCTTAGAATGTTCTATATTATTTTGATCTAGTTCTCTCATCTGACAAATATTGCATCGTGATGCTCTACATGCAAGGTAATGAACTGTAGTAGTATACACACTTTATGTGAGCAGGGACCTCATCATTCATGTGAGTCTAACAAGGGGGAAAATAAAAAGTCATTCATAAATAACTTTTGCAAAATACAAAAGATGTGGAAGACATGGTCCCCATCCTCAGAGGACTCAGAGCCTAGTATGGGACAGAGGTTCACATACAGGACGTGCCACATTCACTAGTTCATTCAGTAACTCAACAAGCACTTACTGAATGCCAGGCATGGGCGAGGTGGAGAGGAATCAGCAGTGAACAAAACAAAGTCCTGTCTTCCAGAGAATCGACATTCGATCAGGCAATGATAAAAGCTGAGGAGAAAAATGGATTCCTGTTACAGTAACATCACACAAAGCATGGTAAGTGACAAAGATCTCAGTAGATTGTGGGAGGCAGAGAAGCACCTAGTTGCAGCTGGAGGGTCAGGGAAGGTATATTCAAAGTGCTGAAACGGTCCAAAGGAGGGGAAGAGCTGGCTAGGCAAGCAAAGTAAGACATGTCCCCTGAGGATCCAGGGGTAGCCAAGGGCAAGGCTAGGAATGTGTGGACAGCTTCACAGCCTTCCTACAGTGAACTCTTGTTATTGAGAGAATGGTCTCTGAAGCCAGACTGCCCAGCATCAGCACCTGCCCATCTACCACCCTCAGCTGTGACACCTTGGGCAAACTACTTAACCTCTCTGAACCTTCGTTTCCCCATCTATAAACTCAGGATGTTGTTATTAGCGCCTGCTTCTTAGGGTTATTGTGGAATTTAAGTAAATAAGTGGTTAATGACATTGAGCAAGTACTCAGGAATGTTAGCCATGCTTTATAGCCCAGTTTGGCTGCAACCCAGGGCACAAGGAGCTGTGAAAGCTGAGTCTGCCCCACTGAGTGGGATCCACATCTAGAAAGGCCTTCAATGCAACAGCCAAGACATTTAGACCTTACCCCTACAGAAGCTGTCAGGGACCTGCCCACGATAGGACGAAGAAAGACTGTAGGAAGTGGGCATGGGTTGGCCAACTGCCCCATGTGAGCAGTCAGGGACCCATCCTGGAACGAGGGCAGTGGCAATGAGGATGGAGAGGAAATGCCGGATGCCGGAGGATTATGGGGACAGAAAATTGGCCTAGGTGGTATGGGAACTGGGGTGTGATGTGGGGTGATGCCGCATTGAGATGGAAAGTCATGAATGGAAGCAGGCTTAGGAGGATGGTGGGATAAGTGTGGCTTTGCCTGCAGGCCCTGAGGAGGAGTGCCTGGCAGCAATGCCCAGGAGAGGGAATGGAGCACCGGAGTTGGGAGATCCAGGATTGTGGGGGACGAGTGAAGTCTTGGAAACATCAGAGCAGCTGAGGAGTTAGGCAAGTTAGAGCTGGGTCTGGTTAGGGGGATGGTGGGAAAGCAGAGAAAGCATCCCTGTGGATTGACCCTGGAGCATAGTGCTGGGCCCGACAGGACCTCTGAAAACATTGGTGGCATGTGAAGGGACCTGGAGAAGTACTTGAGATACACAGGAAGGGAGAGAGAGGTAAAGAAACAAAACAGGCTGAGGGGTAGAAAGTAGAGCCCATCCTTTATTTATCCCTTGACCTTGGAGCCCAATCTTTAAAAAAAAAAAAAAAAAAAGAGCTGAGGGCTGGGCCCCTGGGTCAGGCTGGAGCAAACACCACCAGCTGCCCCCTTCGGCCTGCTGGCAATGCCACAGGTGCCCAAGAAGGTGGAGGATCCCTATGCCAGGATCCGAGCTGGTCTTCCCGAGAAGCGGTGCCCAAGAGAAGAGAGAATCAAGAGAATAAAGTTCCCTGCAGGTCCTCTGTCACCTTTGGGTTGTGTTTTTCAATTGTTGACATTTCAGAGTGGACCCTTCATTAGTCCTACCGGCTTCCCCAAGGACTCACCCTGTACTGAGAGTGAATTTCCACATGTGTCTTGGATCTCAGACAGATGGGACTTCACAATAATCGATTCAGCTGCCAGAATCCCTGGACTAAGGGTTGGCAGTGTTTTCCGTGTGCGCCCTGGTCACAGGACCCCGCGGACAGGGTCCGCTCGATAGACACGTCTAAGCTTCCCTTAGGAGAAAGGGGCCGGAATGCCCATTAGAAGAAGAGACAAGGGGTCCCTGGCCGCAGGCCCCAGTGGCCTAATGGATAAGGCACTGGCCTCCTAAGCCAGGGATTGTGGGTTCGAGTCCCACCTGGGGTAAAGGCGCTACTTTTTGGATTTCCCCTTCTCAACCAAAGACTCTGGCATCGACTCCGACCTCCGGTTCCACTTGCCGCATGCACCGAGTTTTGGAGGTTATCTGCCACCTCCGCATTAAAGACCACGAGTGTGCGCGCTGCATCGCCGAGTCAGTCGAATGAAGGGCCAGCTTTTGCACTGGTGGGCACCCCGAACTCGTGCCAACCTCACAGATCAAGATCGAGGGCAGAATTTACGTGGAGTTTTACGGTCACAGGGGGTTTCAAGACACCCCAGCTCCGGCTGGCGGGGCAGCCCGGGAGCCCAAGAGGATAATGCCGACGCCGACGACACTTACACTCGGAGCCAGAGACAAATGACATGCAGACACCCTGCTTGCAAACACGGGGCCCCTAAAGAGAAGGCGGGGGCGCGGCAGCCAGGGCAGCCAGCGGCAGGAGGGAGAGGTGCCCCGGCCGCGCGCTCCTGGCACCAAAAGTTGCGCTGCTCGTCACCCCAGGTGGGACTCGAACCCACAATCCCTGGCTTAGGAGGCCAGTGCCTTATCCATTAGGCCACTGGGGCGCGGTAAAGCGCCAGCCCCACGTGGTCCGTCATAGCGCGTCCCGCCACGTGCCCGGAGAGGCAGCTGGACAACGGGATGGGCCGCCGGCCGGGCGGGTTTCCACGGGGCCACGCGAGGACAAGAGTTCCAGGAGAGGCGACTGGGCGGTGACCCGCAGGGACAGGGGCGTGTGCGGGCGCGCACAACACGCAGAGGAGGGGCTCCCCGGGAGGCCAGCGCTGAGAGGCTGACGGGGCAGAGCGGAGCGCGCAGGACCGGCCACGGGGACAAGTCGGGAGGAAGAACGAACCCGCCGACGACGCTGGAGAGGAGCGCTGCGCCGCCGGGGCCACGGGCCGCTGGCCCAAAACGGAGGCCGACCACGAAGGGACTCGAACCCTCAATCTTCTGATCCGAAGTCAGACGCCTTATCCGTTAGGCCACGCGGTCGCGACGCCCGTAGTGCCCTGGAGAGTGGCCTAGGTGCTGTCGCTCGCAGGTGGCGGCGCCAGCCATTCCAGCGGGAGCGGACGCCGCAGCGTGGTCACGGGCGCGACGGAGGCCGACTGCGGTGTGACTGCGGACCGCGTCGCCGCTGGTGCGGCCGCTGATGGCCAAATAGGTCTCCCGGCGAGGGCGGCCGTGTGAAGTGGCCGAGTGGCCGAATGACGACGGTGCTTATTCTCGGGTCAGGAGACTGGGGCGTTGAGTCCCTTCGTGCACGGACCATTTTAATCCCCACAGTAAATCCAGCCCCAGCGCTTGTTTTAGACACAGAAAGGCCCTCGGCCTCTCCCTGGGCGACGGCTCTCGGGACACGGGACTGGGAAGTCTGGCGCACATCCAATCGGGTTTTGCACCTGGGCGCTTCCTGTAGTGACGTCATTACGCAACACGCGGCGACACAGTTTAAGAAGCATGTGACCGGGCGGCGTTTGCGCGAAGCCCCAGTGGCCTAATGGATAAGGCACTGGCCTCCTAAGCCAGGGATTGTGGGTTCGAGTCCCATCTGGGGTGGGCTGTGTAGTCACGTGAGGCTCTTTTACTCTATAAAAAGTGGAGAACAAAAGCCGACGGCACATTTTTTTTCTTTCTGATAGCCCTTAGCTACGTTTTGAGCATGTCTCGGTTGCAATTTGCCTATTCTTGCACCGAGAACGAACTCAACATCCACACTCGCGTGCTGAAAGTGCTCGGCAAGCTGCCACCCCACAGCAGATGACACCGAGCGTGCTGCCTGGGAGCCCGTCACGACAAAGTTAAAGGGCAGGGAAAACGCCGGCACCTCGCCCGAGGGCAGTGGGGTCGGGTGTGCTGCCGGTGGGCTCCGTCTACACCCGGGCGAAGCAGCGCGCCGGGACACGGGGACAGCACACGCCGGTCTCCTGCACCAGCCCGGCAGGGGGAGGATGTCACGCTCCACTGGGCAACCCGAGGAGCGTCTAAAGGAGCCTCTGTAGAAAAGGCACGGGTGAGGACACGTGAGGATCAAACGAGTGCCAGCTGGGAGCCACGGCCCTCGCCAGGCCTGCAGGGGCCCGGGGAGGAAGCGGCGCCTGGAACCTGGGGACGGGGTTGTGCAGAGGGCCCGCAGCGACTTTGGTGTGGCAGGGAGGGAGCGAGGCAGTGAACAGCCCCCCGTCACCCTCCTGCTGCCCCCCGTCCTCCCACGGCGCACGTGGCAGGGGGCCTGTTGAGGCCTCTAGACAGGTCAGGGCCCCAGGGCAGGGGGCAGGGGGCAGAGTAGGTGTGGGGGTCAAAGGGAAGACACCTGGCACATCCCTTAAGTTGACCTGTCATTCAGAGTTACAGAAACCGCCGGACACGCAGAGCCCCACTACGACGCTGTGAGGTGAAGGGTGACAGATGGGAGGGGAGGGGCGTGGACTGTCTCCCTGGGGTGGGGGACCGGGTGTGTCCCCTATGAAAAATCAGAGATGTGCACTTATGATACTCTCGCTTGCCTGTATATATATATGTATTACCCTTTACTAAAATGTTTATTTTTTTTAAGTGTACTATTCTAGAGGCCAGGGATTTTTTTTTTTTTTCTTTTTTCTTTTTTCTTTTAAGTCTGAAGACCTTAGCTCCTGATGAGCGATGGGTGGGCCTTCCAGAATGAATACTTCATATTATCTATAACATTTTGGAGATACTACATTTACTTGAGGAGAGGCTGTATCGTTCCATCAGATTCTCGTTAAGTCCTTGACTCAAAGTTTTAGAACTACTGTAAATTTATTTTATTTATTATTTTTTTTTAAAGATGACCGGTAAGGGGATCTTAACCCTTGACTTGGTGTTGTCAGCACCACGCTCTCC
>NW_007726330.1:48708-50323 GCF_000696425.1 Galeopterus variegatus
GGCCTTGGTGTTATCAGCACCACACTCTCCGGAGTGAGCCACGGGCCGGCCCTAAACTACTGTAAATTTAAAAGTACGGTTGGAACAGACTCCTCCTCTCCCTTCTCCGGGGGCATCCAAACTGATCCTTGTTCGCTCCACCCCAAACCAGTCAGCAGGGATGCAACTTTTGCTTTTGGTGGCTGGCCGGGAAGGGGGATCCAAACCCTTGACCTTGCAGATATCCGAATGAGCCAGCCGGCCAGCACCAGCCCGGGTGCTACCTTTCAGCTCGCTCGGGCTTCCAAGCGCTGCCACACAGCTGGCTGCCACAGTATGTCCCCAGCCCGTACCCCTGGAGCCACTGTTCTTTTCTGGCTTCGGGCTTCTGTTCCCCAGAAACCATCGTCTAGGCCCGGCCTCCATGGATCTTACACTCTAATGAGGGAGGACAGTAAACAAGTAAACTAATAAACAAGACGATTTCAAAATAAAGAGGGTAATGGGAGGCTATTAATTGAGTAGTCAGAGAAGGAACATTTGGTCCAACCCTAAATTGTGGAAAGGGGCCAACCACATAAAAAGGAGAAGCTTCCAGGTGTTGGTAACACCAAGGTCAAGAATTCAGATCCCCATACCAGCCAGCTAACAAAAAAAAAAAAGAAGAAGAGGCTTCTGGGCAGAGAACAGCATCACTGACAATCCTGTCACCTCCAAACTTTTTCAGAGGCTGATACCCTACCTACTCCATAGGGTTGTTGTGAGGAGCAAATGAGATGATATTTATGTAAAGTGATTAGAACAATGCCTGGGACACAGTATGATTTATAGGGTAAGTCGTGATCATCATTGACTAATAAACTAGCTTGCCCATTATTCAAGGTTTATGTGTGATATTCTCCTAGCTAGATGTGAGCCCTAAATGCTCACATTTCATTCTACACATCTTCTCTTTCCTTCATAATGAATTTATATTAAGACTCTTCTAAATGCCAAGCAAAACGCTAAGGCCCTGAGGAATATAAATATGACTAAGGATTAGTGCTGGCATAGAATTCTTTCTATGACTTCTAGAAGCCTCTAGATCTTTCTAACCTAGCAGGAGACAGAATTGCAAATGTCCTGTGGTAAGGGTGGAGTGGGAGGTGTTGTTAGCAATTTGTGGCTATAATAGGGGGGCTGGAGAACAGTGTACGGAGAGAGCCCCAAAGCCTTGCAGGCTGTGGATCAAGAGATTGCGTTTGACCTTGCGGACAGTGGGAAGCCAGGGGAGGGTTGTAAGCAGAGGAGTAAAATGACCATATTTATTTGCTTTTTGAAAAGCTCATCTTGGCAGCAATATGAAGAATGGATTGGAGGGGAGACCGCGTAGGATGAGACAAAATGGTTTGAGGAGGAAATTACCAAGGCCGGAACAGAGGCCATAGCAGTGGCACCAGAGGAGGAAATAAAACAGATGTTCAGGAAATGGACTCTGTGGGAGGCATCTTGACTGGGCAGAGGAAAAAGCCCAGGAGCAGAAGATGGTGTCCCAGAATTCAGGTGAGATGGTGGTGCCACACCCCATGCAGGGAAAAAGTGTTTAAAGCTGGTTATCTCAAGTTGAATTAAGCCTGCAGGGTCTCCAAGTACCTGG
>NW_007726330.1:51439-52430 GCF_000696425.1 Galeopterus variegatus
AGTGGCCAGGCCCCAACATGTCTCATGTAAACTCAAAGTTTAGGGACCTCTTCAGAATAAAACAGGCTCTTCACTGTTTCCCCAAGTTGCAAAAATTCTCCCTCCATGTCTTCCCCCTGTATTCCTCTATACAATCTTGACTGCCACAATCAGACGGACAGAAAGTGCAAGGACTTTTCTCTTTCATCTGTAGTGGAAATTTTTTCAACTTATTTTTTCTGTATTTTCTTGGCTATTCTTTTTTTCTTCTGATTTTTCTATAATCCAGATGTAAAATGTTTTTATTTTAATGACAATTTAATGCCATTAATTTGCTTATTGTTTTGATATGAAATGTTCATATTTTTATGCATTCTGTAATCATAATACTTGATTTCTCACTGACCCATGATTTAGGAGAGGGAATCTCAATTTCCAAGTGGCTGTTTTTATATTGTTTTGTGTTAATGTTGTTTATGCTTTGGTTATTACTTATTGGTTTCATGTAATATTTGCAGCAGGATCAATGTGGCCTATAGATTTTTCTTTTAATTTGAAGCTTCATTATAGCCTATTATTATCAATTGCCATAGTTATTCTGTTTGTCTGATANCTTCTGTATTATGGGAAAACCTTCCAAACTAAAGATTATGTAAATATTCACTTATAATTTTTCTTGTTTATTGTGAATTTTTTTTTTGACATTTAAATGTGTAGCTGGAACTTATCTGACTTTAGTGTAAAGGAAGGATGTTTTTTATTGTTTTACAAATACTTAAACACTTAGACCAGAGCCTTTCCCCAGTGACTCAAAATGCTGCTTGAATTGTATAACAAATATTTATATGCTCTGGGATGTTTCTGTGCATTTCATTCTATTCCATTGACCTAATTATTTCTATCTAGTTATTTCTAGCTTTTTGTGATGCTTAATGTCTGACAGTACTAATTTATCTCTCAACTTTTCAAGTCACTGGCTTGCTTTTAATTAGTTTAACCTTTAAGCTTTTAA
>NW_007726330.1:54315-55290 GCF_000696425.1 Galeopterus variegatus
AGGATCCGAACCCGTGGCCTTGGTGTTATCAGCACTGCACTCTCCAGAGTGAGCCACGGGCTGGCCCTCAATTATCAAGATTTTGTTCCACTTATTCCTTTTTTTTTCTTAAGTATTTTAAAGCAAATCCCAGATATATCATTTTACCCCTAAATATGTCAATATGAACGTTTCCTAACAAAACCGTAATGCTATTATTATACTCCCAAAATTGACAGTAATTCTTTGGTGTGCTCTAATACCCATGCCATATTCACATATCCCGGGTTGTCTCAAAGACATCTTTTTACAATTAATTGTTGCAAATCAAGACCCAATTAAGGTCCCCAGGCAGCATTAGGATGTTGGGCGTCTTCAGTCTCTTTTATAGTTTTGCTTTTCCCCCCAATCTCCATTAAACAAAACAGATGGATCTCTTCAATCTCTTTTAACTTAATGCTGCCCACCTTTCCTCTTTACCTTCCCCACGCTAAAGGTTGGAAAACAAAAGGTTGGTTTTCCTGCAGAATGTCCCACATTTTAGATTTCTCTCTTCTTCGTGGTGTCTTTTATTTATTTATTTATTTATTTTCNTGAGCCACGGGCCGGCCTTCATGGTGTCTTTTAACTTGTTCCTCTATCTCAGGTATTTCCTCTAAACTGGGTTAGTTTAAATTCAGATTCAACTTTTCAGCAAACATGCTCTCAAATGGTGCTGTGTATTTAATACAGCATATCAGAAGGCACATAATGTCTGCTTGGCCCCATCTTTACGGTTTTAGGAGGTACCAGTCTGATCCATCCATTGTCAAGTTCCCAATCAACCTTTCGTATAATCGTTTTGGAATGGCTGGTTAGCTCAGTTGGTTAGAGCTAACACCAAGATCTAGGGTTAGATCCCTGTACAGGGCAGCTGCCAAAAACCAAAAACTATTTCACTAGGGATTACAAAATAATGACTTTCCTAATATAATTTTTTTCTTTCTTTTTTTTTTT
>NW_007726330.1:56438-58244 GCF_000696425.1 Galeopterus variegatus
CCAAACCCAGGGCCTTGGTGTTATCAGCACCACACTCTCCCAAGTGAGCCACAGGCTGGCCTTATAATTTTTTCTTTCCATATTTATGACCTATTAATACTTTGTAAGGAACTTTCCCTCATCAATTTGGGATATTTTTTTTTTCCTGAAATGTTATTAAAGGCAGGATAAATGCTTTTTTCCTTCAGTGCCAGTTTTTCAGTAATGAGTTGGTACCTTCAACACCTCCAACCTACCCAAGGATGGACAGCTTGTACTTGGATTTTTTCTTTTTTAAGCCAGTCAAATTTAGCAGTGGGGGTTGTAAACCAACTTTAGTGCCACTAACGTTAATAAGTTCTGATAACCCACTACCATCAGACCAGCCTGTACTTGGATTTTGAGTTAACCTAGATACTTAATGCTGTTTTCCTTTGTTTTCACTTAATTCTATAATTCTTTGCTTATTCCCCGCTAGTGATTTGCAAAGCATAATCCTACTAGTGATTTTTATTTTTTTAAATGTAAAAGTAATGCATGTGCAATGCAAAAATGACAATCAAAGACGGTATAAAATAAAAAATAAAACTGCCCTCAGTCCCTTCCAAATGCCTTTGGCTCAGCCTGTTCTCAGTTGTTCGTTGTTATTCACTACAGGAAAGGCTCCCTCAAATGCTAGGGATGTCAGTCTATGAACAGCATGAGTTCTAACCATGCTCCAAAAGTAAATTGGATTTGTCTCAAATTCTCCACATTTTCACTTGGCTGTTGCTTGAATCCTTAGATCTTCAGCTGGATAGCTGGGTGCCAGCTGAGTGATTCAGCAATCTGGGGGGAGGGTTGTGTGGTACTCGCTTTTCTGTTTCATACATTAGAGGCCCTCTGGCCTAGCTACCAGTGAGCTTCTCAGATCATCCCGATTGTTACGACTAAAGCAACTGTACATGGAACAGACCCTGCTCCTCGGCTACCTTCAATCTTCCACCCAGCCCCTACCCTACAAGTTAGGGGGGCACCCGGACTCTCCTCTGCTTACACTGCCTAAGGCCACACTGCTTTCTTGAGAGTCATCAGCCATTGTTGCTCTCCTCCAATAAAGTCCATCTGCAAGGCAAGGAAATGGATTTTCCTCTATTGCCTCCAGAAAGAAAGTCCTGCTTTGTCCTTGATTTTAGCCCATTGAGGCCTGTGTTGGATTTGTACCCTACAGAACTTGAATAAATAATAAATTTGTGTGATTTTAAGCCAAAAAAACCCCCCAAAAATTTAAAAATTAAAAAAAAATAAAGTCCATCTGCAGTATTTGGCAGAAATGTCACGAAGTTTTTGGCTTGTCCATGATACCCTTTCCTTTTTTTTTTTTGTCCTTTTTGAGGCAGGCCGCACCGCGCTCAGCCAGTGAGCGCTGTGAGCGCACCGGTCATCCCTATATAGGATCCGAACCCGCAGTGGGAGCGTTGCTGCGCTCCCAGCGCCGCCCTCTTCCGAGTGCGCCACGGGCTCGGCCCATGATACCCTTTCCTATGCAGGCTTTTCCTACAGGATTTAAGCCAAGTCAAATGTCTTCACATTGATTCCTTTCTGATCCAGAAATTTCCCAGGTTTCCTCATTTAATTTTCACTACAATCCTGATGTGAGAAAACTAAAGTCACAAAGCAATATAAACAATTAGCCTTAAATCAGCAATTAAGTGGTAGGCATTCCAAGTCCCAACATGAAGGGCAACTCCTTCCACCACCTCACCCCACCTCATTTTACTATTATTTTTCAGGCTAGTCAAGCAAAGCAGGGGGAGTGGAGAAGGAACACAGAAATCTATATCTGGT
>NW_007726330.1:59618-64747 GCF_000696425.1 Galeopterus variegatus
CGGCGGGAGCGCCGCCGCGCTTCCCAAGCGGCGCACTAGCGCAGTGCGCCACCGGGCCAGCCCTGCACCTCACTTTAAACCACCTATATTTCCTGAATTTCCTAGGAATTTCTGAAATTCCTAGTTTAGTAGGAATTTTTTAAATTAACAAATGGAGTTAAATTTTCTGCATTCAAATACAAAAAGCTGTAACTTTGTGACAAAGTTTCCTTTTAGGCCACTTTTATGCTCAGAAGCTGAAGCACAGAAAAGTAAATCCCTGCTGCTACTGATGCTGCTGTCACACCTGCACTTTGGAGCTATTCTGGGACTTACTAACGGACAACAGAAGGGAGCACTCCCTAGGAGCCAGTGGTTTGAATGCAAAGAGGAAGTTTAAGGGAATCAGTAGCTAATGATTCCTCTTCACCATATCCCAGTGAAAGACACTGTGATAGTCCCACTGTTACTGGTCAAAATTTCAGCCACCCTGGGGGCTCAGTAACTGGCTACTACATGCCCTGATTGGTAGACAACTGGCCCTTAGGCTCACCTTTCCATTTTAACAAAAAGCCCACTCCAGAGGAAAGGTTTAACTATCTCAAACATAGAAAAGACAATACACCTAGAACTATATAATTGTTTTTCTTTTTAATGTCCACGGTTTGTAATATAAGGGCCAGAGCTTCCTCCCAGACTCAATATTGTACATTCTCAATTGGCTGGTGAGGCCAATAGGGATACTTCTCCTTGTCCAACTTGGTTTCTGGGAAGGCTTCATTCAAGTCCTCAATGGTCATCAGCTCAAACGGAATTATGTTCTTCATCTTCTCCAGCTGGAAAGAGGGGAAATGTGTTTAGTAAACTAGGGCCACAGAGATGCAAAATAAGAATCCAAGGCAGGTTACTGCCACTAGGTAAAAAGATACGTGGCCATGAAAGAGAGAAAATATATTACAGGCAAAGGCCACGGCTTACCCTTACCTCTTTCTCATATTCCTGAATCCTGGCCTTCGAGAGAGACACAAACTCAGCACAGCTTTTCACCTTAAAAGAAGGGAGAAATTCTGTTTTGAAACCACGTTGTGCTGACTCTGAGGCCCCCCAGGTGTGGAGTCCCAGAGCCTGCTTGTTTTCCCACTGCCCTATGGAGAAGGGGTGGTTGTCCTGACCGCTAGGGAGCGCTCGCTTTGAGAGGCAAACTGCGGCTTTCCCTAATACACACAAAGAAGCTCACGTAGGAAAACCACTTACGGTGGTAGGACCAGGCTTCTTCAGTAAGTTCCTTGTCCAGATAACCTACAAAATGCCTGTGTTTCATAGGGGTCAGTCACTGAAAAGTCAGGACAAGCTACTTGATGACCTAGCCAGGTCTATCTTTGATGGAGCCTCCTAGGTCCAAGTTTGGCCTCTAGTGCTTTGAAGCAAATAGTTAGGTATTTTAATACTGCTTGGATAATTTTTCTAACAAATTCCAACTCTTTTTGGTGGGAGGGTGGCTGGCAGGTACAGGGATCGAACCCTGGACTCTGGTGTTATCAGCACCACACTCAAGCTAACTAGCCAGCCCTCCTTAATTGTTTTTAACAGCTTTGTTGACATGTACCCACCTGTGAAACCATCACCACACTCAAAATAGTGAATATATTCATCCCCCATCCCCAGGAAACCACTGATGTGCCTTCTGTCACTATAGGTCAGTTGCATTTTCTAAGGCTTAAAAAAACAGAATCATATGGTATGTCCTTTTTTTTCTTGCAGGCTTCTTTTGCTCTACATAGTTATTTTGAAATTCACCCATGTTGTTGCATTTATTAACAGTTCATCCCTTTTTATTACTGCCAACTCCTTAACTTTTAACTCACTCTCCCTTAACCTAGCTGCTAAAAAATACAGAGCTTTCAGTATTAAGAGAATTTTAGAAAAAATAAGAGCCTCAACTACTTACATCTTCTTTTTCCTCAGCATCCACCTGGACAGTATATTTATCCTCTGGTACTGGAATTTTCAGGGCATTAAACTACAAACAAAGGGACAATGAGTTGTCTCCAAAGGGCTCGAAGTCACTAATCCTTATAGATCACATAAAAAAACACATTCTCTAACCCTAGAGGAAACCAAAATGCATCTTGAGTGTTGTTATGGAAACAATATTAGACTGGGAACAGGAGCTCAAGGGTCTTCTCAGCTCTGTCACTAACTGGGGAACTTAAACAATTCTTTTTTTTTTAAAAGATGACCGGTAAGGGGATCTTAACCCTTGACTTGGTGTTGTCAGCACCACGCTCAGCCAGTGAGCGAACCAGCCATCCCTATATAGGATCCGAACCCGGGGCCTTGGTGTTATCAGCACCGCACTCTCCCGAGTGAGCCACGGGCCGGCCCGAACAATTCTTTACTATGGTGAGCTTCAGTTTCTGCATCTGAAAAGGACAGCTGGACTTGATGACCAGGAAAATGGCCTGTTAGCACCTCACATTCTAAAGAAATTATCATTCCTCTAGAGGGCTGATTGGGAGTAACATTTGCAAAATGGAGATGGAGATAGTCTCCTTAGAAGACTACTTGGTGTTACAGCCCCAGCACTTAGCACTGTGCCTGACACAAGTGGGCCCTCCATAAGCATCTTTGAATGAATAAGCAAATGAACTCTGGATATTGAGAATTAATATGTAAGTATCAAAGGATAGGCAGATGAGAAATTACAGCAGTTATGGGGCAGTAAAAAAGAGCAGAGAAAGGAGGAAAATGAGTTGAAAAAATGTCAGTTTTTCCCAAATGGAGATAGGGAGGAGGCTAAAATGGAACTTAAGAAGGGTTGGGCACAAACATTTAACCTGACAGTCCTCTGGCTCCCAGATACTGTACTGTTTTAATTTTTTTTTTTTTTGAGAGGCTGGCAGGTAAAGGGATCTGAACCCACAAGCTTATTGTTATATGGCTGCACTCTCCCAACTGAGCAAACCAGCCGGCGCAAGGCTATACTGTACTGCTGAATGAACAGACCCTGAATTCTCTACACCCATTTACCATTTAAATCACTGCAAGGCCTTTGGCAGCAGCCATCTTTCCTAAGCTTCCTTTGGGATCTGAGTATTAACATCACCATTCTCCCTAGCTGTTACCCTGCATATCTTATTACCTACCTTCCTGCTCCCCACCCACAAGCCACATTACAAGATCATTGCTTTAGTTGTCTGAAGTCTCACCTTCTTCTCAAAGTCATCCACCAAGCCCGCCTTGGCCACATTAGCCTTGTAGTAAGCCCAGTCAATAGCTGGTGGCTTCTCAGGTAGAGCAGCCAACCTGTTCACATGGAAAAGCAAAGTTAGGATAGTTCCAAGAGCAATAGAAAAGTTACATAGTGGGCCGGCCCGGTGGCGCACTGCTACAGTGCACCGCTTGGGAGCGCGGCGGCGCTCCCACCGAGGGTTCGGATCCCACATACAGACCGGTTCCCGCTCACTGGCTGAGCGAGGTGTGGGCGCAGCACCGAGGGTTGCGATCCCGTTGCCGGTCCCGGTCCGGTACGGGCGCAACACTGAGGGTTGCGATCCATTGCCGGACACGAAAAAAGACAAAAAAAGGGAAAAAAAAAAAAAAAGAAAGAAAAGTTACACAGTAATTTCCCTGTTCCTTATTCCTATGGCCTGGAGTGTTATCACATTTTTCTTTTGTAGGGTCATCATGAAAATGCAAGAAAATACTTTTATTTGGAAAATACACGGATTTCTTTATTCTTTGTCAGAAGAGCATCAGAAATTCATATGTCATTCCAAAACACTGTTTTGTTTCTAGATTCAGTGGCAAGTATGGCGCTCCCTCTCAGAAACGTACTGACCTGGAGCTGAGGGTCTCACTACAGGATTTCAGGTAGTTAGCAATGGTCTTTTGGTTTTGGGGTATGATCTCCCCAAAAGCTACCCAGTCAATGGCTTTTAGAGCAAGTTTTCGCCCAGCCATCTTGGGATCCTGGAAAATAAAATAGATCAGCTCAAAACAGGGCTCTTGGAGAAAATTCTCTAAAGAAGTCCATCTTAGAAACACGCAAGTCTTTAAGAAATAGATCAGCATCCTCTGAGTGCTTGGTGGGAGTATTTATTAACTACAGAAATCAGAAAAGGAGGACAGTTTAGCTTTTCAAATTCAAGGTGTGCAACCTGGCAAATATTCCTTCCCACTAGAATGTCCTTCCTCTATCCCCCAACCCCTACTCATCCTTAAAAGCCCAGCTCTCTACTTTTTGCTCCCCATGTGCCTTTGGAAATACTGCTAAAAGAACATTTATGCATTGCATTAAAGTTAATAATTTAAATACATTTCCACCCAGATTGTTTTTCACTCACTGATTCTCCAGTACACAGAACCAGACACACACCTTAGTTTCAAAAAGGCTTACATAGAGCAAAATCTGGGCTAAAATTTCCTTCTTTGTAAAACGGGGATATCAGCACTGCTTACCTCAAAAGTCTGTTAAAAGTATCAAATGAAATTGTGCACAACAACTTACTACAGTCTTACACAAACCTAAGGGGCTCTCTACCCGCTCCCTACTAGGCTGGTAGTACACCTGCACCTCTACATGTCTGATTATCCCCTGCAGCAGTAGCACATGCCCTGCATTTTAAGAGGTAGTCAATACATTCGTGTATGTGAACGTGAGAGAAGACAGAAAGTAATTACAGCCATTTCTTTTTAAAACCAAGACAGAATATGGGAAAATAGTCAACTTAAAATACTAAAATCGGGGCCGGCCCGGTGGCGCACTGGAAGCGCGGCGGCGCTCCCGCCCGAGGGTTCGGATCCCACATACAGACCCATTCCCGCTCACTGGCTGAGCGAGGCGCGGGAGCAACACCGAGGGTTGCAATCCCGTTGCCGGTCCCCGGTCAGGTACGGGGGCAACACTGAGGGTTGCGATCCGTTGCCGGACACGGAAAAAAGACAAAAAAAAAAATACTAAAATCAACGTCACATAATAGGATAATACTGCAAAATCAAAGGGCTTTACAAGCTGTAGAGTGGATTACAAAGGAAATGGAAGAAATCTCAGGATTTAAAAAAAAAAAAACTGTCAAACATCTGTCCCTCCCTTTCTCTGCTCCTCAAGTTAACTTATATCTCCTGGAGTGAAGGGGTTAAGGCAGTTG
>NW_007726330.1:65690-66647 GCF_000696425.1 Galeopterus variegatus
CAAAATCAAAGGGCTTTACAAGCTGTAGAGTGGATTACAAAGGAAATGGAAGAAATCTCAGTATTTTAAAAAGAAAACTGTCAAACATCTGTCCCTCCCTTTCTCTGCTCCTCAAGTTAACTTATATCTCCTGGAGTGAAGGGGTTAAGGCAGTTGGCAGATGACTTTTAAAGATGCCAGAGAAGAAAGCGTCTGTAAGCAGAGACTTTCCCAAGGCCCAGTGGAAGGTAAGAGTCATAAAGAGCTTCTTCTCCTTTTATTTATTGCTTAATCCCCAGCGCCTAGAAAAGGTCATGTGCATAGAAGGTGCTCAACGAATATCTGCTGAGTCGGTAAATGACCCCTGCATCTGAGAAGCTCTGAACGCTCCACACACTCGAACCCTGGAAGCCTCCAGCCTGATGAGTGACCCTCAGCACGTTACCACCATGTCTGTGGAACGTTTGCCCAGCCCCCAAACCGGATCACTGAAGTGGGAGCGGACTGAACCAGACAGTTTGCGGCAGCGCCTAAATCAGCGGCGGCGGGTCACAGCCGGGCCCACGCGACCTCTCGCGCCGGGGAGGGGCAAGGAAAGCAGCGCGGAGCAAAGCGCAGCAGCTACACCCGGGGCACTCTGTCAGCCGGCGACCCGAGGGCCCGGCGTCCTCGGAGGGCCTGCGACAAAGGTGGGCGAGAGCTTTGGAGGCGGCAGAGCAGAGAAACCCGCCGGAGACTGCCTCCAACGCCCCGAAACCCACTCACCTTCACCGACCCGGGCGGTGTACAGGCTAGTAGCAGCCCGTGACGGAAGTGGATCACCGGAAGGCGCCTCCTCGGCCAATCCCAAAGCCGAAGGGGCGGACCTTGCTTCGCAGATCAGCCAATAGAAACTCGGGCTGGTTGCGGAAGTCTCGCCCCTGGAGGCGGGCACATCGACTCCACCGCACTGTCCCCGGGCGCTGGTTGGGGGCGCTC
>NW_007726330.1:67842-72587 GCF_000696425.1 Galeopterus variegatus
CCGGAGCTGGACTCGGACAAGGTGCGCCCCGCCCTCGGGCGCGCCCCAGGGCCTTCGGACGCCCTCGTTCCTCCGAGGCTCGTCCCCAGAGTCCTGGGACACGCTCCTCACAGGCAGGCCTCTAACTCCCCTCCCCGACCACCACCTCCCAGGATAGCCCTGGGGGCCTCAAAAGGATCCCCTCCCGATTCTTCCCCGTTCTCGGGTGCACCCTGGTTTTCTCTCTGACCCCGCCCTTCGTCCACAGCCACTCCTTCCCACACTGTACCCACCCGCACCCACGAGGACCCACTCTGTGCCCCCCTTCTTTATATTCTTGCCCCTCTCGTCCCAACCTCTCAGATCTGCACGACTTTTTCCCTGGCTCCTCTTCAGCCCCTCACCGCCCGTGCCAGATGCATCCAGAATTGGGTCAGGGTGAGCTAAGGCATTTTTGTAGCTTTCTCAGACTTCCTCTCGGACCCCTCTGCCAAATTGGGTGAAAGCCTTGGTCTGACGATGACTTCGACAGCTGCAGGAAGTGCTTCTTATGATTCTATCACACAGCTTTCCGATGGCCCTGGTCCCAAAACTTGTATCTGGTAACAATTACTGTTTTAGGTTCATATTTGAGATTAAATGCACTGCTTGAAAGAGGTTACCATTTACTTGTGTAAATCTAGGCTGACCGGTTAAGACAGGGAAAATGACGGAGGAATGCTGTTAGGCAAGACGCGTGGCTGCTACCCAAAGGGTTGAGAGGTGACAAGACACTTAACCCATTTTCAGTTTGAACTGTTGATGAATTTCTTTTTAACTTTACACGTTCATCTTTCAGTTCCCAGCTTGAAAAGACCGACCATAGCTTACACCACCTTACAGCCCATATAGCGCTCAGCTGGTTACCTTGCTACAGAGTAGGAATTGCATAAACATTAGTTGATTTAATTTATTCCTCTCCTGCATCTTCTCTAATAAATCTCAGGTCGATTGAAACCTATCCTGCGCTAACTTTAAAGCAAAGGGATTCCAAAACATTTGCTTATAAAGGAATTATTTTTGTCTACCCTAGGTCTTTCTTATGGCAGTATAAGCCAGTTTCTTGTTCCTTTTACTGTAAAGATGAGTAGGATTAAAGCTGCTCAGAGCCAAGTCCTGGCAGTACCAAGCTTTCTCTGGGCACAGAGCTGGGGTGTGTAAGATTACAGCTGGCGGTGCAGGCTCCTAATGATGTTGGCCTTGAGCTCAGGAGCATCGCCAACTAAACAGATGTTTTCTTTTTTTTTTGTCTTTTTGTCTTTTTCTGTGTCCGGCAACGGATCGCAACCCTCAGTGCCGCCCCCGGACCGGACCGGGACCGGCAACGGGATCGCAACCCTCGGTGTTGCTCCCACACCTCGCTCAGCCAGTGAGCAGGAACCGGTCTGTATGTGGGATCCGAACCCTCGGGCGGGAGCGCCGCCGCACTTCCCAAGCGGCGCACTATCCAGTGTGCCACCGGGCCGGCCCTAAACAGATGTTTTCTTAGAATTAGAAATGTGTTTCAGGGGCAAAAGAGAAGTCAGAATGTCCATCTTAAGCAAAGATTTAAGTCACACAGTTATGGCATTTTCTCCCTTTCTTAATAACAAATATCTCATGGAAGAATGTTGGTAATTATTGTCCAAGCAAAGATTTTTAGAAGTTCCAGCCAATAAGTAAACGCCTAGTTGATGAGTATGACTGTACATCTGTAACACCCTACCTGAAATGATCTTAGAGTACAAGACACAAAAAAGCTAGCCTTCTTGCCAAGTTTGTGATAAGCAAATGTCTAGTAAAACTTACCCTTTCGCTAAAATTTGTTTAGCTGATGGAATGAATTGTTGTCTTAGGGTGCTGACAAAGAGGTTGAAACCCTGCCCTGACTTAGTCTGAAAGCTCCACAATAATACCCTTGTGTTTGGTTGGCAGGATGAGACAGGGGCCTATCTGATTGACAGGGACCCCACCTACTTTGGTCCTATCCTAAACTACCTCCGCCACGGGAAACTCATCATTACTAAGGAGTTGGCAGAAGAAGGTAAGAGCGATGTTTGCATTGGGCATTTTCAAAATTCATGGATAATCTTTAAAGCTATTTCACAGGTTTGAATTTTGTTTGAGATTTTCATCGAGTTCCTGTGCAGGTATAGGAACGTTTACAAAAGTGAGCAGGAATCATCCAGTTACTTAGTCTTGTCTGAAGACATCTTGTTTAAGGAAACCCTCTTGGGCTCTGGTCAGCTTCCTTATTAAGAAGGCAGATAGGAGCTCAGCTTTGCAGATAACTTCAGTTTTTTCCAAACCTCCAGAATTGTCATAATCCTTTTTTTATATTTATTTATGTGCTAGCAGTGAATGTCCATAGCCTGAAGCAACACATCTCACATTGTTATTTATATTTTCAATTTTAGTTTGAATTCACAGCTGTAAAAAGATAATAAAGGCTTGGCCTCATTTCTTTTAAGATGCTGGTCTCATGCTTCCCTGTAAATTTTTGCAGCTGACCTAATTCATTCTCCAGTTCATTGTCAGGTGTATCACTGGTTGCCTCCTCTTTTTGGTTTGTAGGGCATTTGGACTGTAAGTGGGTCTAGACATCTTTCTAAAAGTCTTGGTCTCGGGCGGCCCGGTGGCGCACTGCTACAGTGCGCCGCTTGGGAGCGCGGTGGCGCTCCTGCCGAGGGTTCGGATCCCACATACAGACTGGCCGCTCACTGGCTGAGCGAGGTGCGGGCGCAACACCACGGTGTTGCGATCCCGTTGCCGGTCCCGGTCCAGTACGGGCATGACACTGAGGGTTGCGATCCGTTGCCGGTCACGAAACTAGACAAAAAGGAAAAAAAAAAAGTCTTGGTCTCACCGAAGGCATTCATTTGAAGATGGGGGGACTGCCCCTAAATCCGGGGGACTGCCCCTAAATCCAGGGCACCCTTGTTGGGAGCTTTGTCTCTAACTAAGAAAGCATGTAATGGCCATGCTAGTTAATGAAGTAACTGCAGAACAACTGTTTCAGCCAGTAAAAAGAGGAATTGCTCTCTTTTTTAAAGCCCTTTAAAAAAAAATTTCAAACACATACAAAAGTAATGGAAATAGTACAATAAATTGCATGCACCCACCATCCAACTTCAACAATTACCAACACATGGGTAATCTTGTTTCTTGAAAAGAGGAATCTTAACTATCTTTTATAATGCCTTTAATAAAAAACCTTTTTGTTTTGAAATAATTTCAAATTTAATAATTTCAAACTTAGGGCTGGCCTGTGGCTCACTTGGGAGAGCGTGGTGCTGACAACACCAAGTCAAGGGTTAAGATCCCCTTACTGGTCATCTTTTTTTTTTTTTTTTTTGGGTTTGGTTTGGCTTTATTTTTTTGGTTGCTGGCCAGTACGGGGATCTGAACTCTTGACCCTGGTGTTATAATACCATGTTCTAACCAACTACCGGTCATCTTTAAAAAAAAAAAAAAAAAATTTCAAACTTAGAGAAAAGAGCAAGAACAGTATAAAGGACTCCCTTTATCTAGATTCACCAATTTTTAACTTTTTTTTCATATTTGTGTTATCATTCATTCTCTCCTCCCCTCTCACCCTTTCTTCCTCCCACCCCCACCCCACCCCCAGTTTTTTTCTGAACTATTTGAGAATAGATTGCAGACTTCACTGCTTGATTTTTTATTTTATTTTATTATTATTATTATTTTTGGTCCTTTTTTGAGACCGGCCGCACCGCGCTCAGCCAGTGAGCGCACCAGCCATCCCCATACAGGATCCAAACCCGTGGCGGGAGCGCTGCACTCTCCCCAGTGTGCCACGGGCTTGGCCCCACTGCTTGATATTTCATTGTGTATTTCCTAAGAGCAAAAATATTCTCTTACATAACCACAGACATGCACTTATCAAACTCAGGAAATTTAATATTGATAAATACTTTTATCTACTGCTTATATTCCAGTTTTGCCAGTTGTCCTAATAATGACCTATATAGCAAATTTTTTCCTGGTACAGGATCACACATCCAGTGGCCATCTCATCTAAAGCCTTTGATTTCGTTTAGTATGGGAGTCTTTCAATGATTGCCTTTTATGTTGTTCAAATAATTAGCATCCTATTAAATTTGATCCACATACATTTATATACACACCTCCACCCCTAAATTCCCCAGTCCTTTTTAGAGCAAACTGGGTAAAACTTGCAAGCTCAGGAGGTGTCCAACGTAACTAGTTCCAGGAACTAAGTGACATATGGGAAAGGCGTCCTGCAGGGCAGGTGCCTGGAAGGTTGGGTCAGGTGTGAGGTAGGAAACAGTAGGGGTAAAACAGTGAATAGAGCAGACCCTGGTGCTTAACTCACTTTTGCTGGGGAAAGGTCATGGGTGTGCCCTAAACAGCAAAGAGATGTTTCCTAAGCTGAAGGAGAGAAGCTAGATTTGCATTTGGAAAATGACATTTTTACCTTTTTGTGTGTGTGTCTTTTTTCGTGACCGGCAACGGATCGCGACCCTCAGTGTCGCGCCCATACCGGACCGGGACCGGCAACGGGATCGCAACCCTCGGTGTCACGCCCGCACCTCGCTCAGCCAGTGAGCGGCCGGTCTGTATGTGGGATCCGAACCCTTGGCGGGAGCACCACCGCACTTCCAAGTGGCGCACTGTAGCAGTGCTCCACCGGGCCGGCCCTTCCTTTTTTTTTTTGTCTTTTTGGAAAATGACATTTTTAGCAAGCACATAAACTCTAGCCTCTT
>NW_007726330.1:73033-74961 GCF_000696425.1 Galeopterus variegatus
TGAGCGGCCGGTCTGTATGTGGGATCCGAACCCTTGGCGGGAGCACCGCCGCACTTCCAAGTGGCGCACTGTAGCAGTGCACCACCGGGCCGGCCCTTCCTTTTTTTTTTTTGTCTTTTTGGAAAATGACATTTTTAGCAAGCACATAAACTCTAGCCTCTTCTTGATGTTTTTCTGGTGAACTCACACACGTCTCTGACTACAGTTTGGTCCTTGTTCTAGGTGTACTAGAAGAAGCGGAGTTTTACAACATTGCATCTCTTGTGCGACTGGTTAAGGAAAGGATACGGGACAATGAGAACAGAACTTCACAAGTAAGATGTTTTGAACTTTTAAGGGGAAAATGTCATAAGTGGCTTTCTCTGTCTGTGTGTCTGGGTGTGATTTGAACACTGTCTGTCTGCTGCATAGATGGCACATACTCAGCCAGAATTGTTCAGAGCCAAGAAATAGAGAAGAAATACCAAAGAATACAGAAGAGCCCCATGTCTCTTTAAAAGAATGGGGAGATTGTGTCTGCTTACCATATGGCAGTGGGAGGAGCCCAGGGCACTTTAGGTCCCAAACCTGATCTTTCTGGCAAAGTATATCTGTCTCCTTTGACATAAAGACAAGGTCTTACTTCCACCTGTTGGCCACTCTCTGTAACTTGGGATCACGTCACATCCAGCTCCTGTGAGCCACTGGAAACCAGTCTCATGGAGTAGGTTTTAGAAGCTGCTTGTGAATCACACTTCTGAAAAAATAGTATTGAGCTTCTCTTTTTATTATCATGTCTTGATTCTTTTATTTTATTTATTTATTTATTTATTTTCTTGTGACTGGCCATCCAGGGATCAAACCCTAAACCTTCATGTTATCAGCACTGCACTCTAACAAACTGAGCTAACTGGCAGCCCTTGATTTTATTAACTCAGTAGATATAGCAACAAAAATGAAATAGAATTTGCCGCCTGGTTTGAAGGAAGGAAAGACTATAGGGCATACTTGGCATATTTCATATCATGTCATTCATTGTGTTTGAATGGCCACAGTAGGCCCTTGGGATTCTGTGAGTCATAAGAGAAGGTCCTTGCCCTCAAGAAGCTTGAAGTCTAGCAGGAAAAACAGACCCTCCCTTCCATGTGTTTAGGCTCTATTTTAAGAAAGCACAACTGTGGAGTAGCAATAACAGAGCCCAGAGTCGGACTCCATTGTGACCATCTGTCTTTTAGCATAATTGCCTCTTATCCCATCAGATACTGGTGGTGGATGCTTTCTTTAAGTCTAATCAATTGCAGCATAGAATTTTCCTGCCATTTAGAAGACAGTTGGGGGCTGGCCAGTTAGCTCAGCTGATTAGAGCGTGGTGCTTGGTAACACCAAGGTCCGGGGTTCAATCCCTGTACCAACCAACTGCCAAAAAAAAAAAAAAAAAAAAAAAAAAGAAGTTTCTTTTTAAAAGTAAAAAATAGTGCCTTGCTCTTTCTGTGTTAGACTTCAAATATCAAAATTTTCTAGCTCTAAATAGAATTCTCTGGATGAATAACTGACACTAATGGTAAAAAATGAACTCTTACCCAGCAGTTTGCAAAGGTGGAAAGAAGGGCTTATTCAGTTCTCTTCGATCTGGCCGACAGCCGAAAGGCTCCTTCTTGAAGTTCAAAGACAAAATTGTACTTGGTTTGCAGATTACCATATGAAATGTGATCTAGTGTCTTCATTCTTTTTGCCTTCTTATATTTACATGGCATCTTTCACTATTGCAAATATTTAGTAGCTTAGACATTTTGGAAATCTAGCCTTATCTTCAATTTTCCACATTACAAAAAAATTTGATTGCTTAGTATAAATTTTGTTTTGTTTTGTTTTTTTGTCCTTTTTGAGACGGCCGCACTGCGCTCAGCCAGTGAGCGCTGTGAGCGCACTGGTCATCCCTATATAGGATC
>NW_007726330.1:75151-85537 GCF_000696425.1 Galeopterus variegatus
AGTGAGCGCTGTGAGCGCACTGGTCATCCCTATATAGGATCCGAACCCACGGCGGGAACGCTGCTGCGCTCCCAGCGCCACACCCTCCGGAGTGCGCCACGGACTCGGCCCTTAGTATAAATTTTGATGGTATCATGAATTATATAATTTGAAACCAAGTCATGGTACCTGAACATTCTCAGGTCTTTGCCATTAGCTGATTCCTAGAGAGCATTGTAAGATTTCTGTTTGATGACAGCAATTAAGTTAATTAGTCCTCTAGATTCTAAAGGCTTGTGGATATATACCCAATCGGAAGCTTTATTGTTCTAGGAATGTCAAGACCTTTTTGATGTTAATTGAACTTTCCATCTGTCCTTTTTATTCAGTGAAACTCTGAGAAGTGGATTTGATGTTGTTCAAGGACACCCTCTTTTGCACTTGGCTTTAAGATGAAGTTGGCTGTGTTCAATATCTCCTTTAACTTGTCTGCAGTCCCTCAAATGAGTACTGTCCCACCTTTATTTTCATGACCATTTATCTCTTTTTGTGGTTCCCACCATTCTAACTACTTTTCTGTCTCTAATAATATTTTTTGTAGGCGATTGATGTTGGTGCATTTGAGAGCACCAGTGGTTTACTTTGGAAGAGAAAAAAAGGCAATATAATTCCATCTTAAATGACTGGGACTTTGACAGATGTGGCCAATGTCACAGATCTTTTGTGATGCTCTAAATTTTGTAATATAAAACATCAGATTGTTTGCAAATCTCTGTTTAGAACCAATTGAAATCTTCAGAGCATTTGTCCTATATTTTCTTTTTTTTTGGCCTATGATCATCAGCAAATTTTGTCCTGTATCTTATATGGGAGGAAATTTTTTCAGTCTTAGTACCTTGGTTAATGATGGTTATACCTCTTTTAGAAGGAGAAAGCCTGTAAGGGAAAAATAACAGTGTTGTCAGGCAGTCCTGGGCTCAAATCCCAGCTCCAGCCCACCTAATAGCTGCACAGCTCGGGCAAGGTACATGTGAACATGGATGTCCTCACAAGTAGAAGGGGGTTAACACCTGCCTTCCAGGACAGCCATGACTACTAGAGAAGGATATGATCCTTTGGGTTTGTATCACTCAGTCAGTAGCTGCTTTTGTTTATCCAGTATTTCCCAAGTAGTGAGTAGTTCTTAGACTAATTTTCCAGATAACTGAAGCTGGCTCATCCTTTCAAAAAAATACTAAAACTAAGTTTTCATCATTTTGAAGGAAATATTTCATATTTTCTTAAAATTGAATTGAACATAACTGAGCCCCTCGCCATGACTAAGCATCATTGTTAGGAACCTGGGTTCCTGTTGGTGCTGTAACCAGTGCCTCCTGCCCTCCGCCATGGGCAGTGGATGTGCGGCTCTCAGATCCAATACTGAATGTCCCAGATGGCCAAACGCTTTTGAGTCCTCATGTCCTAATTGTCCTTCCATGAGCAGTGACTGCCATCTGGTTAGTGCGCCTCCCTTTGCCTCCACCTAACTTTAGCTTCTAGTCCCCAGCAGGCCAAACTGCACGTGTGAGCAGTGTTGTCCTGAGGATAGAGTGGAGGGGCACCCATTGCTGTTGCTCAGTCTTTTGGCTTCTGGTTCTCACTTATCTTCTAGATAGCTGAGTCTGGCCAGCAGATGATTTCTCTCTGATTCTCTGATTCTTGGTGTCCTGCAATTCAGTTCTGACACTACCCAAAGTTAGTGTCAAACTCCTCAGGATTAAGGGTTTGCTGCCACAGACTACCCTGACTTCAGATGCCAGTTGCAAGTCCCTAGTCACCAGGCTACCTGCACTTCTGTCTGACTTGGCTACCAGTTCAGGGGTTCCCACGACCCTGTGCCTGAAAGTTTGATAATTTGTTAGAATAACTCATAGAACTTAGGAAAATGCTATACTTACTATTTCAGTTTATTATAAATGAGCAGCCAGATGATTAGATACTTAGGGCAAGGTCCGAATGGGTCCACAAATGCAGGAGCCTCTGTCTCCATGAAGTTGGGGTGCCCCACCCTCTGAGCATGTGTATGTGTTCACCAATTCAGAAGCTCTCTGAATGAACCCTGTTCTTTAGGGCATCTTATGGAGGTCTCCTTAAATAGGCATGACATATTAAATCACTGGCCATTGGTTTTTGTACTCAATGTCCAGACCCTCTCCGCTACCTGTAGGTCAAGGTGATCAGGGTTGGGGCCAAAAGTTCTAACCCTCATCATCAGTTTGGTCTTTCTGGCAACCAGTTCCCATCCTGAAACTATCTAGCAACTCTCCCCACCCCTGGAGTCATCTCATTTAGCATACAAAAGACACTCTTATTACTCAGGAAATTCCAAGGGTTTTGGGGTCTCTGTGCCAGGAATGTGGACAAAAACCAAATATTTATTTTTTTATCATACCACACTTCTGTAATACTGAAACACTTTCATGCAGCACTAGCAGACGGTAAACATAGCTTAAACATTTGTACATTATGGGATTCCTATTTAATATATTAATCCTGTCGTCACTTATATGATTCACTCTGAATAAACCAAAATATGGTGTACATTTTCAGCATGTGTGTCAGTTATAAACAACTTCAGAAAAAAATGTGACTTTCTGGTGCAAAGTAATTTTACTCTGTTTTTTACTTGGGGAAATGATGGAGTCTAAGTTTGTCAGCAGGGTTGCCCACGTAATTCATCCTCTGAAGGTCAGAATTATTTTACCCACTGATGCATGTTCTTGGACCATTTTTTTTTTTCTTTCCTTGGATAAGTTTTTATTGAAAAACCACAGCACTATGTGTAAAAGGGTGTAGTGGGTGGCTGCCAGGAGGAAGCGTCCAAGCAGACTCCTTTTGGGTGTTTATTCATGGGAAGAGCCTCCAGCACAGCTGCAGCCTGCTGTGTCCTTGGTGCCCCTCTTCACAGCCTGTGCTTGGTCGTTGCAGGGCCCCGTGAAGCACGTGTACAGAGTCCTGCAGTGCCAGGAGGAAGAGCTCACCCAGATGGTCTCCACTATGTCTGATGGCTGGAAATTTGAACAGGTATATTTCTAAAAGAGTAGCCACCCTGGTGTCTCAGCCTAGGGGTCCACACGTCTTCAGACAGTCACTATCTGTAGCCAGTTAATGACCCTGGGAGATCGGTAGGGCCAGGTATAATCCTGTTCCAGAATGTGGGAAAAGAGCCGCTCAGTGTGCATTATTCGCTCAGTAGTACACAGTGAGCTGGGGAGGGGTGGGAAGAATACCCTGCCTGTGCCTTCATGTCCAGTTTCAGCTTGCCGTGCCCAGAGGGAGCCAGCAAACTCGTTTAGGCTTGAAAGTGCCTCCCTTTGGTTTTTCTTCCCTCAGAGGGATTCCTTTCAAAATTGCTCTGTTGACACTTTCTAGAGTGAATCCCTAAAGAAGTCAATTCAACAACAAGCCTTCCTTTCCTTCTCCAGGGTCAGAACTTGATAGTTCTGAATATATCTAGTCCCTCATAAAAAGCTCGGTGAAGGGCACACCATGAAACGACCAGGCATAAGACATGTGGCATGGCTGTTTGTCATCCTTCTCTCTGCTTTGGTTCTTTCAGCTTTGTGTTTATGACGGAGATGGTAACACAAAGCTGCCGAGAGTCAGAGTTCTACTGTCCTCTTCCATTAGATGGCAGAATTGTTCAATTCTTCCCTTGCCTTCAAAACACAGGAAGGCTGAGAGTGAATAGAATAGATATGATTTTCTATGGCTCATGCCTATTTTTTTTTCTTTTTCTAAGATAAATCTTGTAGAAATGCCTGTTTTTATATAGAGTTTAAGAGGCCAACTGAACTGTCACCATAAGCTTACCCTAAAATAAAAGTTACAGTTTGTGTTAACAGTATTATGTTATAAATCAGATGCTGTCTGTCTGCAGAGCCGACTCAGGATCATCCCTCACCCTTATCTCCCACTACAGAATCAGTTCCACCTGTGTTGGGTGGCCTAGTTCTTGTTCAGGTGTTGGCTGCAAAATATTGCTGAGAGTTACTTGTCCTCAACTCTAGGACTATTTTCCCTGATACAGAGTCTTTTTTTTTTTTTCTTTTGCGGCTGGCCGGTGTGGGGATCTGAACCCTTAACCTTGATGTTATAACACCATACTCTAACCAGCTGAGCCTCCTGGCCAGCCCTGATACAAAGTCTTAAGCAAAGGATGTTATTTTCTTTGAAAAAAAAAAAAAAGTATTTTTTTTTTTTTTTATACTAATGAATAATTTCTTAAGTTCCTTTCCCATCTTGTTACTGTCCCATGGGAGGATGACGCATGCTCTCCTTGCCCCCGTTACTGGATAAGGAAGTTCGGCACAGGGCAGCTGGGGCGGCCCACCTCAGCCATCCGCATGTTAGTCTTGGTCTCCTGACATGAGGCCTTGCATGCTTGCCAGGATGGCTCAGCTTTTCTCTCTGCACATGTACTTCCTATTTAGAATTAAATGCTGAGTTGAGTTCTCCAAAAGGGTGAAACATACCAGCAGCTTTTGGTTGATATTCAGGAATTCACTTGGTGCTTTCCAGATCCTTCTGAGTGCCCGTCTCCCATCTAAGATTTCTGCTTAAAGATAAGCCAGCTCTGTGTTTTGGCTGAAGCAAGTGTTCATTTTCATTCGTGGAAACATTCTGTTTCACCTCCGTGTTTGAGAGAGGCAGAGTGATCATGTTAATCCTGCTGCTGCCTCTGGGGTGATTTCCAGTGCTTGGGTAGGGGAGGCAGTGGTAGAGCTCATGCTTTCCTTCTTGGGGAAGCCTCTTTGGTGATGCCCTGATGAAAAACTTGAGATCTACTTATCCCCTGGGGCCTTGATAGTCCCAGAGAATCCTTCATCCTTTGAGAAGTAAAACTGCAAAATTCGGTCAGGAGGAGCATGTGATTCATGTAGCACGCTAGTATTTTAAGATCATTGTTTGTATGTTCACCATATTCTTGTTTTACCAGCTAATCAGCATCGGATCTTCCTATAACTATGGAAATGAGGATCAGGCAGAATTCCTCTGTGTTGTCTCCAGAGAACTAAATAATTCTACCAATGGCATTGTCATAGAGCCGAGTGAAAAGGCGAAGGTAAGACATCGCTTCACAGAGTATGTCTCTGGCTCATTTGTTCCGAGCCCCTCTGTGGGCTTTCTCTGAACTGTAGCTCCTCGTTTCTTCCCTCTCCTCTGTTTTTTTTTTTTTTTGCTTTGTCTAGTTTGTTTTTTTGGCAGCTGGCCGGTCCAGGGATCCAAACCCATGTCCTTGGTGTTACCAGCACCACGCTCTCCCGAGTGAGCTAACTGGCCATCCCCTTCTTCCCTCTCCTTCCAAAGCCAGTTTTGCATTTCCTCTTCATTTTGGTTTTTTGATTGTTGTAATTTAAATCAGGATTCATGGGTGGTGACAGGGGTTTTTAGTTAGTAGATGTGAACCTAAAAAGGGTAGACTTTCCGGGGCCAGCCCGGTGGCGCACTGGATAGTGCGCCGCTTGGGAAGCGTGGCGGCGCTCCCGCCCGAGGGTTCGGATCCGACATACAGACTGGTTCCCGCTCACTGGCTGAGCGAGGCGCGGGTTCCGCTCATTGGCTGAGCGAGGCGCGGGAGCAACACCGAGGGTTGCGATCCCATTGCCGGTCCCAGTCCGGTACGGGGGTGACACTGAGGGTTGCGATCCGTTGCCGGACACGGAAAAAGACAAAAAAAAAAAAAGGGTAGACTTTCTCCAACCTCTGTCAAATCCATGAAAAGAAAAGCTTATTGCCCCTGATTACAAGATGAGACTTCTGAACTCAGAATTGGACAGTATTTTGCCTTTGTTCTTTGTAACTGTTCTTTTTTCACTGCCTCAAGAGAAACAGAATTTTCTTATCTTTGTGATTTTTCCCCCCATAAGTTCCTGAAAAATTGTTCCACGCTGTTATTCTCTTTTTCCTCCACTGTTGCCCTCTGACACACACGTGCACACACGCACACATGCTCTTCTCTCTTTTTTTTTTTTTTTTGATGGTTGGCCAGAGATCTGAACCCTTGACCTTGGTGTTTTAACACTGTGTTCTAACCAACTGAGCTAACTGGCCAGCCTTGCTCAGACACTTCTAAATCACTAGTATGCAGTAAACTTAATCCGATTCCTTTAGCATGGGAAAACTTTGGTCCCACAGCACATAAACTTGAGGCCCCACTGGGTTCAACCAGAAAGGCTTTTGCAAACAAAGTGTTTCAGGTGAGGCTGAGGCTCCACGCCTGCCTGCCTTCCTAGGATGATGAGGATTGTTGTGCTGCTCCCTGGGGGCCAGTGGAGAGCAGCTGTGGTCTCTTTCTTTCCCCTCAGCAGTCTGCTCAGCAGCCTCAGGCTTCTCCCCCATCTTCCACTTTCAGATTCTTCAGGAGAGAGGATCTCGGATGTAAACCAAGAATCTGAAACTCCAGAGTTGTGAACGTTGAGAGCAGTCCAGCAGAGCGCCTCTGTGAAGTTAAGTCTTGCTCCTGTACAGTAACCGAGCTACTGCAAAGCAAAGCTGAGCTTGGCCCCCAGTGGAGAGGTGTTCTGGTCAAAACCAAAGGAACCCCCACCCCACCCACAGGACTCCGAAGACAGAGGCAGCTTCTGGCTGCAGAATTACCTTTTTCAGAAACCTGCTTTTGTTTTCTTAGCCAGTGTTACAACAGATCTTTACAACAGCAGCTGGGCTGGGTTCCCAACGGAGCCTTTTGGGGATCTGGGGAAGAGGGAGGAAGGCCTAGCTCCTTGGAAATGGTCTGTACATCAAGCAAGCTGGAGCAAAGGAAAGAGGATTGTCCCCAAGCTGGGCCATGGTTTCACCCCTAGTGTGCCACAATGGATGTTAGCAGCAGCTTTGGAACACTTTCCCTCCTCTGTGCACCCTCAAAACCATGCAGCAGAGGCAGACAGTTCTAGCTTCAGTTTGTCCAGTTGAGGTTTTGGATGAAGGACAGAATTGCCAGAGGACCCTATATCTCTATGAACAGAGCCTCTTTGAAGAAAGGGAGGACGGGGTATCCTTCATTGTGGTTGGAGGGTGGAGATCACTGCTCCTGATTCGGGGCACTCAGCTGCTACCACGTGCAGCTTTGCCTCAGTTGTCTCCAGCAGCCAGGACCCTCTTGAAAGCTGGCTTTCTCCCCGAGAGGAGGCTCAAGGCAGGCAGAGCTGAAACAGACAGACGAACAAAGGGGGAGCTTTAGGTGGTGAGATAACTGCTTCTGCAGTCTTTTCCTTTCTTTTTTTCGCATCTGGCCAGTAAGGGGATCTGAACCCTTGACCTTGGGGTTATCAGTACCATGCTCTGCTGAGCAAGGTAACTGGCCAACCCTGCAGCCGTTTCTTAACCCCCATTAACTCTCTCTCCCTTCCCTGGCTTTCTAAACTGGACCAAAGATAAAGGGATTTGTAGACCCTCTGGTTTGGGGTGGGGAAGGCTGTTTCTTTGAAAGTTGCCAAACGTGTTATGTGTTGTATCTAAAAGAGTTATTTCTGTGATTGTCTTTTGGAAATGCCTTGACTGAGTGTGCAATGTTCGTGTCTCTTCTTGGTTTCTCAGCTTGGCACACCTGCCCCCCTGCGGCGTCTGACTCCACACCATCCCCACTAGCATGTGTGTGTATGCTGGGCAGTCAGGACCCCCTGCGTCTCTGACGCCCCCCTCACCTTCTTTCCACAAGTGCCATGTTGCGAGGTTCAAATGCCTGTTTGATAGGCTGTGGCGGAGCCCTCCTCTGGGCCATGGCCACAGAGCCTGTGTGTGCACTTTCCCTCTGGGCCTCTGAGTCGGTGCGCAGTCACGGAATGCAGAGGGGCCAGAGAATCCCTATTTTTCCCTAGACAACTTTTAATGGTGTGGCAAATGGCACAGAGAAGGGACAGGGGCTTCAGCCAGGCACTCCCGGGACCTCCAGAGCCGAGGTTGTCTATGCCCCACAGCTAAACTGCCTCCTAGGTGGGTCTAGGGTAGCAATTTCTGGAAATGACTGTAGACTGTGCCAAATGTCTTTTGAGCTTGTGACCTGACGGTGCCCAGGATGGCTGTTCTCCAGGATTCTCACTTTTTTCTTTATTTCTCTGTATCTGTAGAGTAGAATAGAAATGTGCATACAGGGTTTCTGCTGAAACATATATATCTACACAGCAGTGTAAGTATACACGTGGCACCTCAAAAGTCTGGCCTGTGCCCACTACTCTTACAGCTGTCAGTGTTAGATGAGCTTCTACCTACAGTAAAAGCAGTCACCCCTTCAGAAGGGTCACAGGCATCCATTCTGTCATATCTTTCAGGAAAAAAAAAGATTTGGGTGTAGTCAAGGAAAAGTAGAGATAGCAGGAAGAGCTGCTCTGACTAGGACAAAGGACTTTGGAAGAGGTGCTCTTAGGCCAGGTCAAATAAGTAACGTCAGCCTGACTAGGAGGTAAAGCAGCTTAATTTGGGGCCTTGTGCCCAGTCATATTTGTTTTGGCCCCTCATCCCTCTGCTTTCCTGGGGCATTCCTGAGAGTCAGCACCGGCCAGGGCTGGGGGCCAGGGCAGATGCCTCTGGTCCTAACCCCAGCTCTGTCACCACGTTCAGCAGGAAGGAGCAAGAAGAGCTGGAGGGTGGACACTGGGCAAGTACCTCATGGGTGCACTGTTACCTACATTTATCTTCAGGGTCCCACAGTTGATCCTGTAAAAAGACTGCCATTGAGCCCCAAGCCAAGTGCTCTGGGGAACAGACATAAATAATATTTCTGGTCTCTTAGAGGGCTGATGTTCACCAAGTTTCCCTCCTTGCTGCAACCCAGTGACAGTTTAATTGTTCCGGGGCTCCAGGAATCTGTGGATGACTCCTTAAGATTTCTGGGCAAGTGTTTTACCCAAACCCTTTATGAACCCAGTTTGTGTTCTTGCTTAAAAGCCTTCTTCCCCCCGGGAGAGTCTGGTCACTTCAGAGAGGGGTCTGCCTATCAGTTTGGGGGCGTCACATGACCAGTGACCCACACTCTCCACCACCTAATACTGCCAATTGGGGAGTGTCTTTCTGCCTTTTTCTTTTGTCTTTTTGGCGGCTAGTCGGTATGGGGATCCAAACCTGTGACCTTGGTGTCAGCACCGCTGCTCTAACTAAGAGAGCTAAGCGGCCTGCCCCGGGAGCACCCCTGAGTGATGACGAAGCAACACCACTTCTGTCTTCTAAGAATCTGTGCTTTTTCCTTGACGATGAGGGGGGACCCAGCCTCCTCCTACGTGACTTCATTTCTGCTCAGTCGTCACTGCTTCCAGGGGTGTCAGTGAGGTGCAGGGAGGAAGCCGTAGAGATGCTGAGGGACACCCACACCCTCCAGCATGGCCTCCGTGCAGACCTTAGGGACCATGCCTGTCAATCATGGGTGCCCTTTGTTACCGTTTGTGTGTTTGAATAGAGTCAGATTCTGTGACATTTTTGTCAATAAAGATACAAAACAAATTTCTGACTCTTGAGACTGGTGGATGTTTTCCATCCCTGCGAGCTCCCTGGTTCCCGCGGTCACTTACTGCTGGTGATCCTCCAGCCGGATTCGGGAGATGGGTCACTGCACCTTTCCTAGCTTGGCATCTTACAAAAGCCTCAATTCTCCTGCTGCCGAAACTGCCTGAGCCGGTGTTGGGCCTTTTCCCTCCTCCCCCCTTTCATTTTGCTGAATCTGAAAAGCCCCAGAGAGTGCTGCGAAACAGAAGGCAGAGACAGATGGGCTGCCACCAAGAGCTGGAAGGAGACAAGGGAAGAGTGTGACATGGCTTTTGGGGTGGGGGGGGACCTTACCAGAAGAGAATATGTGACTAGGTGCCCATTTTCTCTGCAAGGAAGAGGATGGGTAAGAAATGTTTGGTGACAAGTAACCAATAAATAAGTATTCATCACTTAAGCATAAGGCAGGGGGTGGGATTCTCCAAAGGTGTTAGATTGTCCCTTCCTGGATGGTACTTACACTAACATGATGAGGAGGTTTTTTTGTTGCCTGGCTGGTACAGGGATCCGAACCCTTGACCTTGGTATTATATAACACACGCTCTAACCAACTGAGCAAAATGGCCAGCCCCATCCAAGATTAGTGAACAGGGTATGCAGGTGTATCAGGGTCCAACAGGAGACAGGCCAGGGTGGTGGTTCACTAGGTAGTGGAGAAAGGTCAAGGGGGGGACACTGAGGCATCACAGATGGAGGGATCACACAGGGTGCAGCTTTTCCTCCTAGGACAGAGGAGCGATGAGAAGAGGCTGGGGTTATTATGGTGTAGACTGGGGGGAGGGCCCGTGGAGAAGGAGAGGCTGGCCCGTTGTTGCTGCTGTCTCTAAGGGCTCATGAGGCTGCTGCGAGGAGAGTGGAGGAATTGCACAGGAACCAGTGCTGCTGCTGGAT